>NW_028261390.1:37734304-38038054 GCF_051295495.1 Thamnophis sirtalis | reverse complement strand
CGGTGCTGAATTTGGACATATATTGTATGGGACTTATATAAGACTTGTTTGAATCTTAATTTAAACTGCGCATGATCTACTCTTTGGGGCGAGGAGAGCGGAGATCATAGTTTTCTTGGATTGTGGTTTGGGATGAATGGAGTCGGGTGCGTGGGGTAGATGGAAGGGTAGTGAAAGTTCAATTAGATTATCTTGATCCAGAATGTAAGCTGATTTTTGTATAAATTGTTATTTGAATACAAGGTTAAGAAAGATTATCTGGAGAGTCTACACGAGGGTGGAGTAAATATGAGAGGAGCAATGGATGAGGATAAAATATATATGCGGACACGGGTAAAGGCAGGATGGGAGGTATAGAATTTATATGCGGAAGCAGGTAAAGACATTGTTTAAGATTTTAAAAATAATGAGAAGCTGAGTTTAATGTTAGAGAGTATATTGACTTCTCTTTCTTGGGGGGGGGTTCCCCCCCTTTTTTCTTTTTATTATTCTTTTCTTTTTTGTTCTTTATTTTTTATTATTTTTTATTATTTTGTAACTTCTAATCTATTTGGTTTCAATATACTCCAGACTTTGCTTGATAAAGAACGATGCCGGGAATGGGACCTGGGAAGTCGGAAGGGGGTCAGGGAGGGGGGTTCAGGGGGTGGGTGGGGGGGAGGGTGGAAGTATAGACTCAATTTTCAGAACAATGAATGCACTTGGATACTGTTGCTTTTTTTTCTTTTTTTCTTTTCTTCTTTCTTTTCCTTTTTTTTCTTTTGTTTTAGTACAAAACAAATAGACCAATGAATACTAGAAATACACCGAAGCGAGGTGTAGAGGGAAAGAAGAGGGGGGAATTAAGAGGGAGTGAGAAGGGAATGTAAGGAGGGTGAGATGGTGGGAAGGGGAGAAAGGAATGGCTGAGGGGGAGGGGAAGTAGAAGAGGGGATTGTTGGAAGGGAGAAATGAAAGTTGGAGGGGTAGAAGGAAGGGTGTATGTATTGTGATAGAAGTGTTATGAGTTGTTTATTGCTTCTTCTTTTTTAACTGCACAGTATTTAAGTGATTGTATAAAGGAAAATGAAAATGTAATAAAAGAATCTTTGATTGATCAAAAAAAAAACAACCGCTCAAGACCTTCCCCCAGTACCTCGGCTGGTACCGTGCAATTGGCGTCCAGGTCCGTCCGAATGCAAGCGACTTTATCCGTCAGAAATTGGACAAATTCCTCAGCTCTACCCTGTAAAGGGTCGTCCGCATCCCTCCCTTTCAAGAGGGAGTGAGCTATTCTAAACAAGGTGGCTGGGCACGATTCTGCGGATGAAATAAGAGCAGAAAAATGCACACACTTTGCGTCTCTTTTGCCGTTTCATCTCCCGGAGTTCCTCGGTGAACCAAGGGCCCCTCCTGGATCCACTACCTCGGTGAGGCCGTGAAGGCGCAATCTGACTCAAGGAGCACAGGGAGGGTTGTTGCAATGCTGTTGGGAGGTAGGTACATTAACAACAAACCCAATTGACCCTCAAGGTCCAACTTCACCAGCAAGGACTCACACCCGACAAGCTCCGGAGCAGGGATCCTACGAGGAACTAATGACCTTCGGATGATGACAGCCACTCCCCCACCCCTTTTTCTGGAGTCGCGGCTGATGTAGCACCTGAAACCCTTCTGGGCACATTTCAGTGAGGGGGACTCCTCCCTCCGGGCCCAGCCAGGTTTCAGTAACACATGCCAGGTCTGCCCCCTTGTCTAATATTAAGTCCCGGATGAGGGGAGCTTTATGGACCACAGACCTGGCATTTAGCAACAACAGCCTGAAAACTCTGGCCCTGCGGACTCACTTCCACCCCGGACTGTTCTACCCGTCACATCCTGCGCTGCAGTTCATCATCCCATGAGCGTACAGTCTCTGATACGGGATGCACAGCGGGGTGCCGAGTGGGTGGAGCAACGAAAGGTGGAAGTAGGCCGGCTTCCCCATGGACCTTTGAGGGGGATCTTTTGAAGTATCGGGACCGGCTCTATATTCCCACAGGGCCCATCCATAGACTGGTTCTCTCTCAGTGTCATGACACTCCAGCAGTGGGACATTGTGGTTTTTTTCGGATATTGCGCCTGGTCTCCCGTACATTTTGGTGGCTCCACTTACAAAACGACATGCGGAAGTGCATGGTGTCGTGTGTCTAGTGTCAAAGGGCCAAGATATCCACCCTCCACAAGCCCGACTCACCACCCCTCCTACCATCGGAAGTTGATGGCAGCTCTACCGACTGTGGCCGAGCTTTCACTCCCTTGTCTAGGATCCTCCACCCTCTGCAAGGCTGACCCACCAACCCCCTTTCCGTCGGAGGTTGACGGCAGCTCTACTGACTGTGGCCGAGCCTTCACTCCCTGTTTAGGGTCCTCCACCCTCTGCAAGGCCAATCCACCAACCCCCTTTCTGTCAGAGGTTGACGGCAGCTCTACCGACTTCAGCCGAGCCTTAACACCCTGTCCAGGGTCCTCCACCCTCTGCACGGCCGACCCACCAGCCACCACACAATCCCCTCCCGCAGAGCCTTTCCCCCGGCTTCGATGATCGGTGTGTGGCCCAGAATGGTTGATGACGGCCTCCCCAGAACACGGTTCAAGACGCCGGCACCCCACCCTGAACCCAGAGACAAAGTCCAGTGCTGCGGGAACCCTAGTCGACAAAGACTGGAATCTCGGCGAAGTTCTCTTTGTAGACCTGACCCAATGACACTGGGCACATGACTGCACACACCTCCGTACATCATCTTTCAGATGGGGCCACCAAAATTGATGGGAGGCCTTGCGCAATGTCCGAACAAACCCCAAATGTCTTGATGCAGACGCGCAATGAATCTGCGAGAGCACCTGTCGACGAATGTGCCCTGCGGGAACATAGAGCCGTCCCCGACACTTCAAAAGATCCCCTTCCAAAGTCCATGGGGACGCCGGCCTCACTTCCGCCTTTTGTCGCTCCACCCAGTCATCACTCCACTGCGCATCCCGTACCAGAGACTGCATGCTCCCAGGATGACAAACGGCAGCGCAGGTTGCAATGGGTAGAACAGTCCGAGGTGGAAGCGAGTTCGCAGGGTCGGAGTTCTTTACTTGACTCGGCAGGGCATCCGCCCTGGGACTCCACCCTCCCCCCGAACGCACGCTATCTTGTGCGAATGGGGTATCATGGCCACACCAACGTGCTGATTGTCCGACTTGATCGTGCGTTGCTGATGGACGGCTGCAGTCTGCGCAACCCTTCTGTTCTTCTTGGGGCAGCTCCCTGCCAAGTGTCCAAGATCCCCACAGTAAAAACACAACCCCTCTGCACATCTTCTGTCCATCTCTGTCCGTGACACCCGAGGTCGGACAGCACCCAACTCCATGGGCTCCTCCCAGTCCACTGCAGTCTCTTGCTGAACTGGCATGCTGGTGGTTTCCTGGAATACCCGGTGAGGCCTTCGCCTCTGCAGCCGGGCATCTATCCGGAGACACAGGTGGACCAACGCGTCCTACGTCGGTGGCCTGTCCACCCTTGCCAGTTCATCCTGCAAGGCCTCAGACAATCCATCTTGGAACGTGTCCATTAAAGCAGGTTCATTCCATGTGGAATCTTGGCTACGTAGCCTGAATTCAGACACATATTCTTGCAATGACCCAGTACCCTGCTGCAAGGATTTCAAACTTCTGGCAGCTGTTTACCCTTTAATCGGATCTTCAAACATCCGTTTGAAATGCTGGCAGAAGCCCTGAAAGTCATCCAGCAAAGGGCTCTGTTGCACTAACAAGGGCGTGGCCCAACGGGCAGCCGTGCCTGAGAGCAAACTTATCATGTATCCCACCTTCGTCCGGTCAGTGGGAAAATCCTCCGCTCTCAAGCTAATAAACAGCTGGCATTGTCCCAGAAACACATTAAACATTGCCAAACTTCCCTCATATTTATCTGGCAGGGCAATTGGGCACTTCCTCCTTGGCTGGGGGGGGGGGTCTTGCAGCTCTCTGCAACTGCGCAATTTGTTCCGACAACATTGCTATTTTTTCCGCCATTAATCTACTTTCCGCCATGAGTTGTTCCATAATTACTGAGATTAAGGCTTGTTTGGGCTGGAGTCAATCTGTTCTGACCCCCCCCCTTGATGGCTCGTTAACAAACGCAGACAAACTTAAAAGGAAGGCTTTACTTTATCAGTTTTCAGTTCAAACTGGCTTCGAGCCCAGAAATAACATAAACATCACTCTTCGATAAGAATTCAAAACAAAACTCTTACAAGCAATATATACACATACACATATACATATTTGTGTGTGTGTGTGTGTGTATTCGTAGATTTTCATGGGTGTAGGTATGTTGGTCTTGTTGTATTCGGGTCTTTCCCCATGTAAGATTGAGATTGTCTTGGCAACGTTTCGGTGAGGTCTCACTCGCCATTTTCAGGCTGGTGTTTTTGGCTTAAAGCGTGGTCGGAACTACCGTCTTTCTGTAAATCTTGGTGGGGTGTGTGGAGTGCTGGCTTTGTTTCAGTAAGTGGATTTATTGGTTGTGTGGTTGTATCATGATTGGTAGATTGGTGCTGATTGGTGATGATGAAGAACAAAAAGCAGTCACCAACCTGAGGAAAGACAACAACATAATCATTCTCCCAGCAGACAAAGGTAATGCCACAGTGGTAATGAACACGTCTAACTACCAAGCCAAACTATTAAATCTACTCCAAGACCCCGCTTACAAACCTCTAAACATAGACCCCACCATCTACCTGGAAAAAACCATCAAATCCAAAATAAAAGCCTCTCCCATCAGTGAAGAGATCCAGCAAAGAATTATCCCCAGAGAGAAATCTTCCAGATGTCCCAAACTCTATGGATCTCCAAGATACAAAGAAGGAACACCACTCAGACCCATAGTCAGCTCCATGGGCTCACCTCTACAGAATCTTGCCATATTTCTTGCCAAACAACCCCAACGCTATGCAGAGTCCATCACTTCACACGTAGAAAACTCACTCCACTTCATAGAAACAATAAAAAAACAAAACCTACAACCTAGCGACCTACTCGTGAGCTTTGATGTCATATCACTCTTCACCCAAGTGCCTACAAAAGAAGCCTTGCCAGCTATCCAGAACAAACACAACCCCCCTAAATACATCCTGGACCTGACCAACCACTGTCTAACCAACACATACTTCATCCATAATGGACAAAGATGCAAACAGATAGAATGAACACCCATGGGATCACCCCTCTCACCCGTCATCACAAACTTATACATGGAACAAACTTTCAGTCTGATACCCCTGAGGAAGTGGACAAGGCCATCGGAGCAGTGAGTGCCTCCACTTGTGTAATGGACCCGTGTCCCTCCTGGCTGGTCGCGAACAGCAGGGAGGTGACACGGGGCTGGATCCAGGTGATTGTGACTGCGTCTCTCCAGGAAGGGTCTTTCCCCCCCTTTAAAGGAGGTGGTGGTGAGGCCCCTACTGAAGAGACCGTCCCTGGATCCAGCCGTTTTAAATAACTATCGTCCAGTCTCCAACCTCCCCTTTGTTGGGAAGGTTGTTGAGAAAGTGGTGGCCTCTCAGCTCTGTCGGTCCTTGGAGGAAACCGATTATCTAGACGCCTTCCAATCTGGTTTCAGGCCTGGCTACAGCACGGAAACTGCTTTGGTCGCACTGACCAATGATCTCTGGAGAGCCAGAAACGGGGGCCATGCCTCCGTTCTGGTGCTCCTGGACCTCTCAGCGGCCTTCGATACCATCGACCATGGTATCCTGCTGCGGCGGTTGCGAGAGGTGGGGGTGGGAGGCACCGTTTTTCGGGCAGGTCGCAGTCGGTGTTGGTTGGAAGACAGAGGTCGACCCCTAGGCCCCTTAATTATGGGGTGCCCCAGGGGTCGGTCCTGTCCCCCCTCCTGTTCAACATTTACATGAAGCCGCTGGGAGAGATCATCCGACGGCATGGGATAGGATACCACCAATACGCGGACGATACTCAATTGTATCTGTCCGCCCCGTGCCAACTCAGTGAAGCAGTTGACGTGATGTGCCAGTGCCTGGAGGATGTGAGGGTCTGGATGGGGGTGAACAGACTGGCTCTCAATCCTGACAAAACCGAGTGGCTTGTGTTTTTTCCTCCCACAAATTGGCTTAGTATTCCATCCCTCAGGCTGGGGGGTGAAAATATACGCCCCTCAGACAGGGTTCGCAATTTGGGAGTCCTCCTGGACCCACAGCTGACTTTAGATCACCATTTGTCAGCTGTGACCAACAGGGCGTTTGCCCAGGTCCGCCTGGTGCACCAATTGCGTCCCTACCTGAACTGGGAGGATCTTACAACAGTCACTCATGCCCTCGTGACCTCAAGACTGGACTACTGCAATGCACTCTACATGGGGCAGCCCTTGAAGAGTGTTCGGAGACTCCAGCTAGTCCAGAATGCAGCCGTGCAAGCGATTGTGGGTGCACCCTGGTACACCCATGTTACACCTATCCTCCGCGAGCTGCACTGGCTACCTATTGGTCTCCGGATATGCTTCAGGGTGCTAGTTATTACTTATAAAGCCCTACATGGTATTGGACCTGGGTACTTGAGAGACTGCCTTCTGCCGATTACCTCCCACAGACCCATTCGATCCCACAGATTAGGCCTCCTCCGTATTCCATCTGCCAGCCAATGTCGGCTGGCAACTACTCGGAGGAGGGCGTTCTCTGTGGCTGCCCCAGCCCTTTGGAACGAGCTCCCCATGGAGATTTGGACCTTCTCAACCCTTCAGGCCTTCCGGATAGCCGTGAAGACCTGGCTGTCCCAGCAAGCCTGGGGTTGAGTTCCCCTCCCCACTCGAATTTGCTGTGTCTGTTGTGCTTTTAAACTGTTTGTATTGTTTGTTTGTCTTTGTCTCACTTTTTGTAATTTCCCCTCCCTTGGCTTTGTTCAGCCGCCCTGAGTACCTTCGGGGAATAGGGCGGCCTACAAATTGAATAAAATCCAATCCAATCCAAATCCAACTAATGCCTTAGATAAATCTGAACACAAACCCAAACTCTGGCTTAGATATGTTGATGACACTTTCGTGATTTGGCCACACGGGAAAGAAAAACTGGACAACTTCCTTACACATCTCAACAGCCTACACCCCAAAATACAATTCACTATGGAAATAGAAGCAAACAACCGAGGTGGCGCAGTGGTTAAATGCAGCACTGCAGGCTACTTCAGCTGACTGTAGTTCTGTAGTTTGTCTGTTCAAATCTCACCAGCTCAGGGTTGACTCAGCCTTCCATCCTTCCGAGGTGGGTAAAATGAGGACCTGGATTGTTGTTGGGGGCAATATGCTGACTCTGTAAACCACTTAGAGAGGGCTGAAAGCCCTATGAAGTGGCATATAAGTCTAACTGCTATTGCTAACCAACTTCCCTTTCTGGACATTCAAATTTACAAAAAACCCAATGGCTCCCTAGGACACACCATCTACCGGAAAAAAAAAACACCAACCACTACTTAAATGCACAATCCCATCACCACCCTGCACAGATCAACTCTGTAGCAAAGACCTTAATCTCCAGAACCAAACGCCTAACCGACAAAGACCACCTAAAAACTGAATTACACACTCTCACAAACGTATTAATCTCCAATGGATTCCAAAGAAAAACAATCACCAACCTAATCCAAAGGGAGACTCCCTCCAAGAACCGAGACACAGAACAGGACAACGGCATCTCCCTCCTCCCTTACATCAAAGGCAGAGATAAAATCAGCAAAATTCTCCACAAACGCAATATCAAGACAGCCTTCAACACTGACCAAAAAATATCTAACATCTTAAGAAACCCCAAAGACAAAATCCAGCTAGAAAACCAAGGAGTCTATGAAATACCATGAAAAATCTGTCCTGCAACATACATAGGACAAATGAACAGGAGAATAAATGCACACATCGCAGAACACAACAGCGCAGTAAAAAAAAAAAACTTCCTCCCTTTTCCAGTACCTTAAAGTTACAGGACATGAAATTAATTTTGAAGTGACCAAATTAATCTCCAAAGCTGAACACTTCATCAAGAGAATAATTATGGAAGCTATCGAAATAGAGAAACACCACCACAACATGAATAAATGTGACAATACCTCCCACCTACCAGACATCTGGAAACCAGCCCTAGTCAAAAAACGAGTCCCACCCACCACCCAGGCCATTACAAACCAAAACAACAACGGACACACAGCCAGCACCAATCAGCACCAATCTACCAATCATGATACAACCACACAACCAATCAATCCACTTACTGAAACAAAGCCAGCACTCTACACCCCCCCACCAAGATTTATAGAAAGACGGCAGCTCCAACCATGCTTTAAGCCAAAAACACCAGCCTGAAGATGGTGAGTGAGACCTCACTGAAATGTTACCAAGACAATCTCAATCTTACACGGGAAAAGACCCGAATACAACAAGACCTTTGTGTGTGTGTGTCTCTGTGTGTGTATGTACATACATACAGTATACTGTATATATATACACACACAGTATATATACATATACTGTGTATATATATGTTTATGTTTTATTTGTGCTGATAAATAAATAAAGGGAGACTAGTATAGATCTATTTCAAGCTATTTAGCTCTCATCAGCTAGCCATACCCTTACTGGGATTCGAACCTGTGCTGTATTGCATCTTAGGCAAACGTCTTAGCCATTATGCCACAGGTCTCCTCCTTATCAGCTGAAGCCAGGGAAGAAGGTATATATTTAGTGTCACAACCCCTGGTAAGCCCCAATTATGGGAGGAAGCTAACTGCTTCCATCATCTGTCAATCAGCTCGTCACAAGAGTCCATCACGACAGAAACCCAATATTTTTACTGTTGCCTTTGTTATATTTGTGTTTTATTTGTGCTGATAAATAAATAAAGGGAGACTAGTATAGATCTATTTCAAATAGATATGATGAGAGCTAAATAGCTTGAAATACACACATGTACACACACCCAGAGAGAGAGAGAGAGAGAGAGAGAGAGAGAGAGAGAGAGAGAGAGAGAGAGAGAGAGAGAGAGAGAGAAGTGGGGAGATATTTCCAACAACACTATGATTATTTCACTGGGTTTCACTTTCTCTTCACTGCCTATGGTTAATTACTTATATATTACTATTTGCATTGAAAGAAGAAAGTTTAAGTTTATATTTATACCCTCAAAGAGCTAACGGTACAAGAATAGCCCATCAGCATTACAATGGCTGTTCTTTCTGAATGTTCCATGAAGTGATTTCATCCAACCCGCCAAGCAGCAGAAAAAAAGCGAAGCAATTTTATACGCTGCTTCAGACATTCCCATATCTCTCAATCTGACATGGGCCAAATTGGAGATAAAGGATGCAAAGTGTGGGATAAAAAGTCTCAGCTGCTTAGGCATCTTAGAGTGTCACAAGGTTAATGTTTTTTGCACACAGGACGTTGTTGGGATTCATGGCAGAGGATTTAAGACAAATGATTTGCTGCATTGAAACCAGAAGGGAAAGCATTTGAAAAGAAGAAAAAAACACTTTGGTATAAAATGAGGCCTACTCTAAACAAGCTATTTTGAATAATGATGAGCCATTGTTTTTGTTCACTGGGAAAGAGAAAAAGTCATTTCACTCCTAACCTAATCCAACAGTACGTTCCACACACATAAAAGGCAAAATCAATAGAACCACATCAGAGAGTAAAGCTAGTTTCAGAAATGCATTCCCAGTATTTCTGCAGAATTATACATATTTGATAACATAGTAAAAAAATGAAACTGTTAAGACATTTCTGCTTAGATGATAATCCGTGAATTAATTCTTGCATATGGAACTCAGATCAGTGAAGATGAAGAGCTTCATGATGTTTTCAACAATAATTGGGGCATATATCTTGCAAGAAATGAAGATAATAATACAGTAGATGCATGAATGGCAACACTGGACAGAAACAGCATGATGGTGATGACGATATATGGCATTTGAGCACTGAAGAATCTGATAGTAATGTGGTAGTATCTCTGGTGGGGGGAATTGAATTTTTAACATATTTTGAAGGAATTGAGTTTTGTAATAAGAATATTTATTTGGTTTAAACATTATGGTACAGATTTAAAAGACTTTTCCCTAATTTTTCAATAGAGAAGGGGAATTTGCCTCTGAAAACTCAACAGCTTCATTGCTGAATTTCACTGTTGCACAATTTGAAAGGGGGAAACTTTGGCAACTGCAAAACAGATAAGGAGTATATTTATCACCTTAGATCCAGGAGGGCAAAAATGCCCCCTTTACAACCCGTGGACTTCAAATCCCTGAATTCCTAGGCCAGTCATAATTCCGCCATAAAGTCCACAGGTTGTAAGCTAAAACATATGCAAGAATTGGATATGTCTAGTGAAAGGAAGGACTAGGGGTGACATGATAGCAGTGTTCCAATATTCGAAGGGCTGCTACAAAAAAGAAGGGGTCAACGCCAAAGCACCTAAAGGCGGGACAAGAAGCAATAGATGGAAACCAATCAAGGAAAGGACCAACCTAAAGAGAAATTTCCTGATAGAATAATTAATCAGTGGAATGACTTGGCTCTAGAAGTTGTGAGTGCTGAAAACACTGGAGGTTTTTTAAGAAGAGATTGGACAACCATTTGTCTGAAATGGTCCCAAGCTTAGGGATCCCTGTTCTAATGGTTCTCAATTTTTCTGGGCAGAAGCATTGAGCGTATAATGAGAAAAGGAATATATTATTCCTTCTATCACTTTCACCTTTGTTTTACTGAAAATTCAGCATGTTTTAGTCTATCCTCTTTAACAGGTTACTTTCTTTATCGATCAAGCGACACTTCCAGAAATGCCAGGTATTACATAGAATTACAAAGTATAGACCACTTGTTGTGGTTTAGTGCAATCACTGGGATAATCTGTCAGTAAACGTTTTTTTAAAATCAATCTTTTATCCTCAATTGCAGTGTTTCCTCATCTTTCTTCCAGTGATATTTTTAAAAATTACTTTTAATGTTTACAATTGTCAGTGCCACTTGCCTTCATATTATATATCCAAAGTATTTAAACCTGAGCACATTATTTTTGCTTCTAGTAGAAAAGTCTGGTTTTACTTTAACAAATGTAGGATTGTTTCTTCTTTTTGAAGTGCAAAAAATGCACAACAATATTTTCCAGTGTCATAGTTCAAAGACATCAATGTTTAATGCATGCAGCTTTTCTGATGATCTAGCTTTCATAATCATTTGTTACAAACTGAGAAAACCATAGCCTTGACTGTATAACTGAGCTTTGGGCATGATGTGTTTGAATTTTATTTCTTATTTCAAGGTTACAGATTACTGGGTTACAGTCATCACTTATTTAGCATTTTGAAGATTTGTTATGGTTCTTTGCTTTCAAAAATTTCTAACAATATAAACAATTTAATCTTAATGCTGCAACAGCATTTGCCATGTAATTCTCTACATTGAGAATTTATTTCAGCTTTATCTCAGAAGTAATTTTGAACTTGTTTAATTCTTGAAGGTTTGAGATTTTCTCAGAGGTCACAACCAAACATACATATAAATAGGTGAGAATTTGAGGTTAAATGGGATTAGATAATTTAATTATTGTTTTCGTAGAATAGATATCAGTAAGCAACTATCCTTTGTAAAGAACCCATTTATATATTTCTGTTTGGATACAACATACATGCTATCTTGATACTCATTGTTAATTGGGGCATGGAACCAAGTACCGAAAACAATGACTACCAAATCAATTTTTCCCATAATAAATAATGGAAATAAATTTAATGTATTCCCAAGCAAAGACAATGCACATATTTAAGGCAATATGTAAAAAGAAGGGGTTGTATATCATTACTTTATATGAGAAATAAACCTAAAAATTAATAAATACTAATATTAAATACAATAAAGACTTCACTTTACCTGTACTATTGAGGCAAAAAAAATTATTTGGTTTCACAATATCTTGATGCTATTCTTGTTGAATTTCTTCAGATATCTGCTTGAGGTAAAATATTAATGGTATGAGAATTGTAACAGATTTGAAGGTGAGTGAAGCGTTTCCAAATCTATTTATCTGAGCGGCTCACCAAACAGGCCTCACAGGCAAACAATGAAAAAGATATAAAATCATATAATCTTATTTGTTTGTTCGTTTATATAATTTCCATAGCCATGCATATCAACAAACAACTCTAATTTACCTAAAGTTGCATAGTTAAAAACATTTATGCTTTCACAAAGTCAAAAATTCTGGAGATAAATTGCATTGGAATGGGCCTTTGCTATAATTAAACCAAAGCATATGTTTTGTCTTAAATTAAAAAATAAAGATAAAAGTGGATAATATATAAGAAATTTAAAACAGAGAATTAGTGTATCCCATATAAAAATGCTTCAGCTTTGAAGAAATTCTATATACATTTCTTATCATGTTAAAGCTTAAATTGTATAGAAAAAATATTTGGGCATTTACCCAATTTGCTCAAATATATTTTTAAAAGAATGTCTGTGTAGGAGATGTAATAAATTTAAAAGAACCTTTCTTTATATTTTGCAGGTCATAATTCTACATTTGTTAGATATTATTACTATGGTGAATCAGGTGCCACAAATCACTTATGGTCAAAAATGACATTATATTTTAACAATTTAGAAACTCTCACATTAATAATTTTGTATATAGAAAGAGTTAAGAGAAAGGTAATTATGTATTTCTGGAAAAATGTGCGGCAAACTCTAACAGTTGGCTTAATGAACTTTGTTAACTCTCAGCTTTTGAATTAATTTTATATTAAAGAAGTAAGACTGGGCAATATGATCCATATGGTCTATGTTTTAAGTTAGTTCTTTTTTCTCCTTCTTCAAAATATTTGCATTTTTTACAACCACAAGGGAAAAAAAGATTAACACAAGATTTCTCAGTATATGTCCAAAAACCATATTTTACAGTTATGTATTTTCTATTTATCACCTTAGTTATGTATTTTCTATTTATCACCTCATTTAATTTGGCTGCGGGTATTTTGGTTTTCAGCCAGTTCTAGCATTAGCACTTGGTTTAAAGTGCTTGATAAAAACTGCCTATTTCTGCACCTTAGAATATTCAAAATCTTCTTACATGATGCAGGATTCCATGAATGGAATTTATATATGTAATCTGGGATAGAAATCCTTTATTACATTTCCATAATCAAGTTGAACTTTTAAATCATACATAACCCAATTTATTTCATTATTTAAGTCTGAAATCTAAACTTTCCCTTTCCTTTTAAAGTTGGGACCAGAACTCTGCTTCCAAAGCAAACCACATATCGGTAAAACATTTATACTGTGGTAATTCCTGTTTTACAGATTGATCAGTTTCAAATTAGGCAAGATAGAGACCTAGAAGTTAAACCTAAAATGGGACAAGCCACGTCTTCAGACTAGATAATAGTTAATGACAATAGTAGTGAGAATAATATTTGTGAATAACAGCTTTTTCCAAGTTGATGCTCTCTAACCATGTTGTCTTGGAAATTTTGAAGTACTCATTCCAACATTTCTGGACACTATCAAGATGAAGAAGGTTATTGTAAAGCAAATATGCACCTGTTATTTGCAAAATAAAAGCCATATTTATTAATATAACACTTACTGCTATTTTGTATCAGTACAGTGGCTCAATGGCTAAGATGCTAAGCTTGTTGATCAGAAAGGTCGGCAGTTCAGTGGTTCGAATCCCTAGAGCCATGTAACAGAGTGAGTTCCCATTACTTGTCCCAGTTTCTGCCAACCTAACAGTTCAAAAGCATGTAAAATTCAAGTAGAAAAATAGGAACCACCTTTGGTGGTAAGGTAACAGCATTCTATGCACCTTCAGCATTTAGTCATGCCAGCCACATGACCACAGAAACATTTTCAGACAGTGCTGGCTCTTTGGCTTTGAAATGGAGATGAGCACCGCCCCCAGAGTCAGGAACAACTGGCACACATGTGCGAGGGGAACCTTTCTCTTTTCCCTTTTATGTAAAATGCAGTATGCAAAATGCAGTATGCAAAATTTAAAATGCGGTTTATAGTCACCTGTGTGCATTTGTGTGTTTATGTGCAGAAATTGGAAAACTAGAAAAAGCATACATATGCGGTTGTGGGTCTGAGGCTTGTCCTGTATACAAAGATGATAGAATGTACATATCACATATATTTTTGTAAGTGGGTTGTCATTGCCTCCTTTATAAGTTTGGGAGAGGCCCAGCTGACTTTGTCCCTAAAGGGAGACTAAAACTCATAGCCTTCGGGTTTCTAGCCCGATGCCTTACTCATTACACCAAATCAGTTCCCCTAAGTTAGAACATACTTTATTTTATTCATTCAGTTTGTAAAATTACCCACTCCTTGTGTGACATTCCCTATTTTGCTAAGTTTCCCAACATATCTAGGGTTTACCAATTTACAAACAATTTTATCAGAAGACATTTAAAACATCTGCAAACTAAATTTATATTCAAATTTTTCCATTTCACTTGCTCAGTGTAGTGCACAGGGCTGGAGTTGACTTCTGGCTTAAGGACACTCCTTTGCTTTTTTAACTTGTCTTTTAACTTTCTCCTTACTTTATTCTTGATCCTGTTTCTTATTGTTTTTAATTATATGTCTTTTATATGGATTTATTGTGTGTGCATATGTGTGTGAGTGTGTGTGTGTGTGTCTAGATCGGCTAATAAGTGTATGGCTAGTTGATGGGAGCTAAATAGCTCAAAATAGATCTATACTAGTCTCCTTTCATTATTTATCAGCAATATATGCATATACATATGCATATACATTTACATATACATCATATATACACACACACACACACACACACACACACACACACACACACACACACATATATATATATATATATATATATATATATATATATATATATAATATAGACACACACACACATTTGCATATGCATATGCATATAAATATACATAAAATAACCTCCCCAAAATTATTTATTTTAGTTCTTTTAGTTGTTATTTATTTTAATTGTAAAAAAATTACTGAAGTTGCTTGTGTCAATGAATTGGCACAAATGTAGATTGTATCATTGAATGACCTACAGTATGATCAAGTAGTGCAGTGGACTAGAGATGAAGCTCTTGCCGCAGAATCAGGAGGTTTGATCCTAGGCAGTAGAAGATATTTCTCTTTCTGGGAACAATGCATAATTGTCTGCTGTAAACTTTGCATAGGTGTCAGGAAGGCCATCTGGCCAGTAAACACTCAAGCTCTGTTCAGTTGCCCTTGATGTAAGGATTTACAGAGTCATTAAGAGAAAAAAAAAATGAATGACCTATCATCACACAATGGGAAAACTGTAGATAATCTATTTCAAGAGACAACTAATTATTTCTATATAATTCTAGTATATTACCATGTTACCATTTAGGCTTAGTTATAATATCTTGTCTATAGAGTGCTTCTTGTGGTGATAGCCATAAACATTTTTAGATACAACATATAATAATATTTATTCTATATTTTCAATAAGGCACATTGATTTTTTTAAATTAACATTAACTATAGCTTTGTTATACCTAAATAGCTGTTTCATCCAAATCTCAAATCATGTCCTTCTAATAATGTTCTGTTTCTCAATATCACCCAATCTTTTATCAAATAAGCTGCAAAATACAATTTTAAATCAGGTAGAACTAAACTCTTCCTTTAGCATCTTTTAATACCTTTTACTTAAGTCATGGATTACATGCAAATTCAGATAGATCTTTCTGTCATTGTTTAAATGACACATCCGTTGTCAAAACAGGTAATGTCTGATATAATTTATGCTTGACTTCCATTGCCTCAAACACTAGAACCTTTTAAGATATTACACTACCAAGTATCAATCCTCCATAACCCTATTGAAATCTATCATGTGTTCATCTTGTCAAACTCTTCATGAAACTATTATTGCCTTTTGTCAGTATCTTTGTCCCATTTGCAAATGTCTTATATTCTTATATTCCTTAGCTTTTCTGACTTTCTCTCTTAATATATTAGCTTTCTATGCATCCCAAATGGTTTTCTAAGTTTGTGTCCATAATCCTTTCTTCTTATTGGAATGATGTGCAACTATATTTCCAATATTTATATTTTAGAAGTTTTCAATTTCCATGTGGCCTGAGGATTTATGTACTTGGAATATCACCTAGTACATATCTAAAATTGTTGAAATTGGTGTGCTTGAATGATATAGTTTTTTTCCAAAATTTCTGCTATTTTTATCTCTTCTGCCAACAGCACACAGAAGTAAATTAAATGCCCTTAGGAAACAATCAGCAGAAGCATCCAGTCATTTCCTTCCTCTTTGGTACTTCCTTTCTCTTCTCCTTTTACTTTCCTTAATGAGCTTCCCCTGTCAAATTCCATTTTCTCTCTGAAAGCTTCATAAAATCTATCAAGTCAAATCCACAGAGGTTAAATTCAGTTTTAACCAATAATTTAAATCATGTGATCCAAATCATGTCTCACCTTTAAAATTTCAGCCTCAAGTCACAAAATGACTTGGGAAATATATTTAAGAATGTGAATTAATCCCCTTAAGAATTTTGAGAAGGTTAATTCTAATGGTAGAAATTAGATATAAACTAACTATAACTAAGCGTTTTGAATATGTGTATGATAAATACCATCTATTCTCCATATCTATCTGCCTATCTAAACTTTTAAACTGATTAAATAAAATGGAACTTTAGGAAAGAGAAGGAATAAGGAAGTGGATGAAAAAGCAGGCCAGGGACACTGTGGTCTGTGAATGCAGCATTACTGAATCAGTGCCAAGACCAAGGTTTCAATTTTCTGGTAGTTGATTTCAACTTGGATAAAATATGCTTGTAGCACTTACCTCAACTTCAGATCTGTTTCTATCCTACAGCAGATTGGATATTATCCATGTGTAGCAAGAGTGCTAAGTTTTTGTTTTCAAATTTAAGTGTGTGGGAGGTTTGTATAGTAAAACAGTTTAACTGAAGGTTAATGTAGTGGTTAAGAGGACCAAAATATAACCTTTTGTTCTAACTCTCAGTGTCAGTATACTGGTAGATTGGTGCCCACTGTAACCATATTGTTGCAGAAAATGACAGGCTTTAGACTTCTCAGGACACAGGAAAAGTTTATTTGGCAGCCAGGTTCAGAAAGCTAGCCCATGGCTCTAGCATTGCAAGTTCTGAACAACCTTCAATATCGAAGCATGGGTTCTTATGCATTCTCAAAGGCAGCGTAACACTTAACTCATTTCTTAGTGGTTACCTTGAGGAGAAAGCCTTATAAGGAGATGGGGTCTTACTTCTCATTTTGTTACAGGTATGGATGACGTGTCATTAATGAACTTTAATTAAACTTTGTGGTTTGGACTTTTGACATAGGTTTTGACATAGGGACGTTGGCTAGAACATCTTGTGGTTAGGCACTTGCTTCCTGTTCTTTTGCAAGCTGCAACTCTGCCTATGTGGCTTTTTAATATAGAAGTAAAGGGGTCCAGAGAGACTGTCCAGCCTGACCCAGTAGGTTTCACACTTAATGTCCAAATCTCACTTGACGTCCTACTTTATCCCCCCCTTCTAGACTCTATTAATACCCACAATTGAGTCTAGCCTGTTAGATTAAAAATATAAGCATGCAGAACACAGAATAGCAAAAAGGCAAGCATACTAGCAATACACATCTTAGGGCTTATCTTCTGGAATCATTTTCTCTACTTCTAAGCAATTTGAATATAGGAGCTAGTATCTGAAGCTTCATCTTCCTTGAAAGTATGTGGGATTAGGTTTTCCATTATCATTAACTCCTTTTCAGCCCGTATCTTTTTTACAGACCTCATAACGAGCTGTTTAAGCAAGGGTATTATGCAAGGGAGGAGGGCTAAACTTGCAATTCCACATAATAAAAACAATAGCATTTGTTTAATCCAACCTATTCCTGGTAGCCAAGAGAACCATTCAGAACCTTGTGGTCTTTAACCAATTGAGGAAGCTGGGTTTCATAGTTCTTTAACTACCCCCCTCCCCCAGACCGCTCCTGATTTATTCATAGAAACAGCAATCTTCTCCCAGGAATACACATAGCCCACCTTTTTCAGCAGTTAAAAGATCTATGGCATGCCAGTTCAGCAATTTGGTTCAGGCTTTCTTGGAATTCTTCCAACAGCTGCCTGAACTGTGTAATGGAGTGGGTTATTCCACCTACACCCATTCCAACTGCAGCCCCTATTTTCAAGATCGCTAATACCGGAATTAGGAGCAGCACTCTTTTCTGGACATGTCCCATGAGGGGTACAGGGAGGGTCTGTTTCCTACTTACCACCCATTTTAGGGAGGAGGTGTATTAGAGTGCATGTGCCAGTCCAATTGGTGGGTAAACATTGATATGCATTTCTCCCACATAGAAAGAAAACTCCATTTTCTCCTACACATACGCCAATGTTCACGGAGAAGGCATGGGCTCAGAGGTTCCTTTCATTAGCCCAGACTTGTAAGGTTCCTGCTAGGAACATACCAGTCAGGGGCTGTAATGGAACTTCTTGATTAGGATCCATTAACTTATTCCTGAGGTCTGGTCCTTCAAAGAGATATTGCAAAAGTAAATACAAACTCCCGTAGTGGATTGTATTGAAAGCCAAACGGGAAGTCAGGGTGGGTGGAATGGCCTTGGGCAGCTTCCAGTAGTCAGATTCCCCTCCCTTCAGTTAAAAACAAGTGGAGGTGGGAGTGAGAAAGTGACTTTCTGTTGGAAGATCTTGTGAGTAGAGGGAAACATGCTGTGAGTCAATTTTATGTCTACAAGGATTTTCCTGGGGGCAAGATACATTTCAGGTGGACCCCACAGGAATGACAGGCTCCTGATATCATTTGATGCACAAGGAGGGTGACCCTATAAACTCTACATCAACTGCTATGGAGCCAACAATGGGGAGACAGCTCATCCCCAGTCTTTTCCCCATGTAGCTGGGCTTCTGCTGTTTTAGTTCCCCATCTACCTCCCTTGTCAAAGACAATCGTAGCTCTGGTCATTGCCCCACAATCTGGCTCAACTGGAACAGCACTCTAAGATTAAGAGGTTGCAGACAAGCACAACCAGCATTTTTGGCCTAGGTCAGGGTCAGACCGATTGATTAAGCTTTGACCTAACTCCAGCACTCTTAACATATAGTTCTCTTTTCTCAATTGTTGCAGGGGCCCATTTTCCCTATGCTCTGCCCTTTTTCTTACAGGGTTTGTCATGACTTTAGGTGTTGGGATTGGCTTACGGTTCCATCCCCAAGCATAAATAATGTGCCGTTGATGGGAGCGGACCTATTCCACATCCTGTAACTTGATTCCACCCTATTCTCCAGGATTTTTTTGACATCCTCGAATCTTTCTTCAAGAGCAAGGGGGGGTTGCTCGGGTATTTTCGCAACATTGGGAACTACTATTCAATTCATTATCACTTAGCAAGCTCTTTGCCAATAACAACCAGAGCCACAAAAGGCTCATAGTTGTTTCTCACACAAAACTTCTCCTAACACAATTCTTTTAGCCTACTGAATCACCATGTCAGGGAGAAGGCAGGGGATATATATAGTTTGAGGAAGGGCAATATCAGCTTTGGGCAATATATAAAACCAAATCTTATTTGCTAAACATATTACCCATAATCCAAAAACTCCTATTATACTGCAAAGAACCCATTCCCACGGATCCTCAACATAAGTGTCAACAGAAGATTCACACTCCTCTTTGTCACAGTCAATGATTTTAGCCTCAGCAACTGTCTTCCTCTGGAGGAGGCAATTCCTGGGGTATGAATATGCAATTCACTAAAGCAAGAGATAAAACAGTTATGACTATGAATACTTGGCTTGCCATTTCCTGACAGGTGCTCAAACTTTCTAATACAGGTGCTCAAACTTTCTAATACATCTTATATCTAATAAATGGAATGTTGTCTTCCTCCTCCAAATCTTCAGCCGTACATTAAGAAGTCAGCTTCCAGGCTTCAGTAGGGCGTCTTCTGCTCCGTAAGACCTTCCTGTTGCTGGTAGGGAAGCTTTTAGGAGGCGTTTCTTTAAGCATATCACTAGAGGATGGGCTTCATCCTGGACTGCCTCACAATACTCATCAGCAGCTGGCTTAACTTGAGTCCAGTGAATCCAAAACTTGGATTCCAACACTTTTACTTACATGACCACAGTATACGGGCCCTTCCATCTAGATTTCAAATTCTTCTCCTTTCCAATGTTTTACCTATACTTTTCTCCCACCTGAATATTATGACTAGGGGTGGTCAGAAATGGTGGACTGAGGGACATACAGTATTGCTGGATTCTTGTATTTGCTTATTCAGTTCTCTCACCATTTGGTTCACCCATTTGGCCCCTATTTGACCTAGGTGCCCTATATGATTTTTCAAGTTAGCACTTTATAACTGGGGGTCTCCCAAACATCATTTCAAAAGGAGATAACCTAATTCCCTTTCATGTAGTGCATCACACAGACCAAAATGCCAGTGGCAATGCGTTCACCCATTTATGATTAGCATTCCTTATATAACCCACACTTGGGCATGTCTGTGAAATCAATAACTAATGAATCCATGGGATAATATCCTTTGGGTTGACATCCAGGAGGGAGTCTAGGTCCTTGCCTTGGGTTTACTTGAGCACACATGCTACACCTTTCACTTGCATGGGCACACAGTGCGTTTAAGCGGTCAATGTAAGATGGAGTTCTGCTTTGGAATATCTGGAGCTCAGTCCCCTTCACATTTCCAGTGCTGCATGAGCTCTCATGTCAGGGTGGCTCTGATCATCTCGGGTTGCTGACAGCCTTGGTTCTCTGTCAGCTGCTTTTCCCTTTTCTGCTGGATCTGACCATCCAGTTTGGAGAGATTAAAGAGCTAATTAGAGTCATTTATGTGGGGTACATCTTACAGACCAGAGAGCTAAGGGTAAGGCGTCTACCCATTTAAGGTGGGTTTCAAACACATCTTATCTTTTCCTTAACAGTGCGATTCACACATTTGCTTAATTTCTTTCCTGAGGCCGTTAAAAGACCTCTTTCCCCATAATCAGCAGTATTGATATGCAAAGTAAGGAAGGCATATAGAGTCAGTTCAGAAGTTCACCCTTCATTCATGTCCTCTTTTAATGCATGGATTAAAGCCCATAATTTTGCTACTTGAGCACCAGTGCCTTTTGAATCAAGAGCAATTGTAAATTCTAGGGTTTGTTAACCATAAATGTCCCTTCATTTCTAAAATTCTTTGAATTGCGTGGCTTGTGTAATTTGTTAACTTCCTCCATTAACTGTTTGGATAGATAAGGCACAAGTTGTTGCCAACTTCCCTTTTCTTATCAGAGCCTGACATAATTCTGACTTCAGGGCTTTTTACACTCTGCTTTAAATCCCAAACAAAGGGTTCTTTTTTACCCCCCTTTGTGGAAATATACAAAGGTTTGGCCAGAAGAGCAAAATTTGAAATCCTCATCCTAGTCGTTGGTTCAGCAATTTGGCACACAGCTTCTTTTTGCTCATCTCCTATTGCCTTCTATCCTCGACTTATGGTGTACCTTAAGTATTTACTTGGGGCTTTTCCAGCTGAGCTTTTTGCCTTGGGGCACGGTGTCCCATGTTCAGTAACAAACGGAGCAATTGGCGGTGACATCACTGTGCCTAGAGCGGGGTAAGGGAGCTCCTCTAACCCCTTTCTCTAATTTCTTCATCTGGGCTCATTTTTGGAGCACTGCTGATCCTGAAGAGACCAGCAGATCAAAGGGGATTTTCTGCAGACGCCGGGGTGGTAAGGCAAATCCTCCGGCAGATAGGAGAAACCCCCCTAAATGGACGAAGAAATATCCTACCATCTGGTTAGGACTGAGCAATGGTGGCTGCATAGAAGGAAGAAACAAAAATAGAAGCAGATGAATTCGGGTGCTTGTTATTATTGCTGACAATTCAGAGAGGAAAGCAACACAAAACTGGCAAAGTTGGTGAGCTGAGAGAAGAAGAAGCCAGGAGAGAGGCTGTTTTTTACAGTTTAAGTTTGCCGAAAAGAGCAATGCAAAGAGGCTGAGTTAGAATGGACAGGAAGGGATAGCCGCAACAAACTTAAGATCTGCCACAGTAAGAACGAAATCCCGACATGGACTTCAGGGAATAAAATCTGCCAGAAGGATTTGGAAGGTTTAAAGAAGTGACTGCATAATGGTCGGGTTGGCAAATGGAGTTTCCTTTTTTTTCCTGCTTACCAGCTCTTCTGCCGCTGGGTTGAATTTCTTAAGCATTTGATATTGATCTGACTGGGAGCTTGGAGTTGTACCAGAGACAAGAAATAGAGGTCTGTCTTTTGCTTCGTGGACTCTAACACTGACATCACAAAGAGAGTGACTTAGAGAGACTAATTACTAGAACTGAATATTGAATATTGAACAACCAACAAAACTGAGAGATATTTATTGATATAAGAATAGGGTGTGGTGTATAAATTTATGATATTTACTAATCAAATTAATCAAATAGAATATTACTAGTATTATTACATAGGACTGTTTAAATATTGAAAGGTAATACTAAGGGAGGATGATTGTGGAATTGTTGTTGAATATTGGTTTATACAATTATAATAATTATAATATATTATTGATATTACTGATAAGATATAAATAAGGTAAAAAAAACCAATAGTGGGCAAGACCAAAAAAGGGGGTTAAAAATGGCAATCTCATCAAAATTAGGGAAAAAGACCATACCCAATGTGAGTGCAGCAACGCCCCCCTCCTCAAATAAAAAAACAATGGAGAGTGCGTGGGGGTTGGAGAAAGGGGAAAAGATGGCAGAATCAGCCAGACCAGCACCTACGATGCAAAACATGCAAGCGATGCTCCAGATGATACAGGAGACCTTGGCTATAAGCCAAGCAGAGACAAGGAAAAATCACGAAGAACTAAAAAATGAAATGGGAGAATTGAAAGGAACAATCAAAAATGTAGACGATAAAGTTGAAAAGATACAGAATGCCTTAACAATCAACAAGCAGAAAATCCAATGTATGGAAGAAAAAATACAACAATCAGATCAGAAGATGGGAAAAATGGAAATAGAATATAGGGAACTTAATAAAGAATTGGAATTGTCAATAATCCGACTTGAAAACGAAAAAGCGGCATTCTACCTAAGATTTCAAAACATACCGGAAGAGAAGGAGGAAGATCTGAAAGAAAAAATGGTTATTATCCTTACTGAATTTATGCAAAAAACAGAACAAGAAATGAGAGCAAACATTGATCAGGCTTACAGGGTGAATACTAATTATGCAAGGAGATACAGGCTCCCGAGAGAAGTGCATGTAAAATTCGCTAAGAAAACTGCCAGAGATGAAGTGTACAAAAAAAAACAGAAGAGACGATTATACTACAGGGAAAAGAGCTGACCACGCTTAAACAGATCCCATGGAGAATCCGGGAACAACGTAGGCAATACCAATTTTTAACAAACGAGTTGAATAAAAACAGAATAATGTACAGATGGCTGGTACCAGAAGGGGTTCTGGTATCCTGGCAAGGAAAAAGATATAAGATAGAGAATTTAGAAGAAGCACACAAATTCTATGAAGAACACTGTAATAGGGAAGGAAAACAAGGAAGCAAAGAGGAACTAGAACTCAGAGATCAAGTGGAAGAAATATCAGAAGACAGCGAAAGAAGCAGGAGAGAAGAACAGAGGCAAGAAAGAGAGAGAGCAGAGAAGGAAGGCGCGAGAGAGAAAAGTCAGATACAAACTAGAAGTAAAAGAAACAATTTCAGCTAAAGATGGATCAAGAAATAACAATTGTGTCGATAAACCTGAATTGACTGAATGCACCAAAAAAAAAAAGCCCAGATGTTTAATAAACTTAAGAAATTGAAAGTAGATATAGTCTGTATACAGGAAGTGCATATTAAAAGAGAACATAGGAATCTACTGGAAAACAAAAAACTAGGGAAATTATATACAGCATTGGCAGATTAAAAAAAAGTGAGATTGCAACACATATAAAGGAAGAAATAAACTCCAAAGAAGTTTACTCAGATGAAGAAGACAGAATGCTAATGATTGAACTAGAGACAACAGAAAAACCGATATTATTAATAGTCATATATGCACCGAACCAGAAACAAGAGGAATTTTATAGGAAACTACACAACAAAATAAATGAATTAGAACATGAAAACATTTGCCTAATTGGCGACTACAATGCAATAGTAGATTAAAAAACTGGACTATGAAAGCAAAAAGAAAAACAAAACAAAAAAAATACATTACCCAAATCCTTTTTTGAGATGACAAAGGAATATAAATTACAGGATATTTGGAGAGAAAGACACAAAGCAAGAAAGCAATATACTTTTTATTCGAGCCCCCATCAATCTCTATCAAGAATTCACATGGTCTGGATCTCACCCGGGTTATGTAACCAAATAGATGAAATCGAAATAGAACCGAATGAGTGGGCAGATCATAACCCAATAAAAATAAGATGGAAAGGTCAAAAAAGAAGAAAAAGATGGATGATGAATTCAAGTATTGTAAAAGAAACAGAATACACTGAAATGCTAGAGAAAGAATTAAAAATGTTCTTTAAAATAAATAAAAAAGAAGACACCACAATTCAAAATCTATGGGACACCATGAAAGCATACACAAGAGGCCTTACAATAGCCTATATGACGAGAAAAAGGAGAAAGCAAAAAGAACAACAAGAAAACATGCAAAAAGAACTTAGAGAAGCGGAAGAAGAACTACAGAAAGATCCAAAGAATAAAACTAAAAAGGAAAAAATAGAGGTGATAAAACATAAGATCAATTTAATAACTCAAAAGGAATTAGCACAGAAAATCAAAACGGTCAGACAGAATTACTTTGAACATGCCAACAAACCAGGACGATGGCTGGCATATAGACTGAAGAACGAAAGAGAAAAAAGGATGATATATCAATTAAAGGATGACGAGGGAAGAACTTGCTTCAAAGAAAAGAAGAATATTATTCACAAATATTTCACAAAACTATTCGCACAAGAATATATGGAGGAAGCTAAAGTAAAACAATATTTAATTGCAGAAAAGATAACCCCAATTTCAAAAGAACAAAGGGAGGCGATAGATAGATCCATAACGTTAACTGAAGTGGAATCAGTCCTGAAGAATCAAAAAAATAATAAAACACCAGGACCAGATGGAATACCGGTGGAACTATACAAATATAACAAAATAATATGGGAGGAACTAGGAGTGGAAATGTTTAATGAGATTTTAGGAAAAGCTAAGATACCCGATCCATGGACTGAAGCAATAATATCCTTAATCCCAAAAGAGGAAACCGATTTACAAGAAATTAAAAATTACAGACCAATCTCATTATTAAACTCCGATTACAAAATATTTGCAGAAATTATGGCAGAAAGAATTAAACAGGTGTTAAATGAACGAATACATCCAGACCAAAATGGTTTTTTACCCATAGACATATGAAAAATAACACGAGAGTTATTCTAGACATAATAGAGTACTATGAGGCCCATCCAGAAAAGCAAATGGTACTGGTTTTCCTTGATGCACAAAAAGCATTCGATAACGTAATTTTGAAATTTATAACAATACTATTGGATGAGATGAAATTCGGAGAAAAATTTACAAAAATGATAGAAAGATTTTATAGTACCCAGACAGCCAAAGTTCTGATGAACGGAGATCTAACAGAAAAGATTGAAATTAAAAAAAGAGTCAGACAGGGATAGAGTTAAGGAATAAAAGAATTCTGATCTTAGAAGGCCATGACCTCCAGGCAGGCTGGCATAATTTCTTATGGGATGACAAACATAAAACGCACAAATACTTTCAAAATCATTTAATTAGAAGAACTTTACTGCAACAATGGCTGAAAATCAAAAGAATCCACTATGTGAAAACCCCAAATTGGCTATCACCAACAGAAAGAACGTCACACCCAAATTTTACAGATTGGAACAAAATCCTAAAATACAGAGATCTAATTGACAGACAGGGAAATTTAAAAACAATTGAAGAATTGGCAGATCAGAATATGAAAGTTGATTGGCTAACTTACCTTCAAATTAAAATCAAACACAATAAATACACTAAAATATATGGTATAGAAACAGAACCACGCGGATTGGATAAAATTATTCAAAGTCCGGACAGAAAGATGATAGGGAAAATATACAAATTCCTCTTGAAGTATCAAATGGAAGAGGAAATTGTAAAAGAACCAATGATAAAATGGGCACAGAACTTTGGCTATAACATTGAACTAGACAAATGGGAAAAAATGTGGGGAATAAATTTAAGAATGACATTATCAATCCCATACAAGGAAAATCAGTACAAAATGCTTTATAGATGGCATCTGGCACCATCAAGGTTGGCCAAAATTTCAACAAATACCCCTCCAAATTGCTGGAAATGTGATTCGGTACATGGCACTTTTTATCATTTATGGTGGACTTGCGAAGAGGCAAAAAAATTCTGGAAAAGGATCAAAAATTGGTTGGAAGAAATAACAAAAGTCAAGTTAGATTGGAAACCTGAACTCTTTATTAGGAATCATACCGATGAAATACAAAAAAGAAATACAATATCTAATATTACATATACTTACAGCAGCAAGGATCGCTTTCGCCCAGAAGTGGAAAAATAAACTAACCCCAAATGAAGATGAAATAATAAAAAAAATTATGGACTGTGCCAAAATGGATAAATTAACGAAAGAAATAAATGGAGCAATTGATTGGGCTTTTTTCAACAAATCTCCTTCGTTTGTCCGGTTACTGAGATATCTACATATTGGAGTAGCACATTTCCATCTTTGCCAAAAAGGTAGGTAAATTATTATTATTATTATTAAATCCTTGGGGAAACCAAGCAAGCTGCCTCTTGTGACCTGTTACTAGGTTTTCCCAAAAGCAAAAAGTTTTTGGCTGTCTCTATGTATTTGAGATGGTAAAGAAGGCATAGGTTAGAGGCTTTACTTGTATAATTATTGGTGCATGATGAGATGCATAGCCTGGTAGATTAAATTTTTGAACCACCATAACTTGCCATATATACATCTTATATAGGAGGGCTCCAGGAGGGCTCCTTGGTTTACTGAGGAACTCCGGGAGATGAAGCGCCAAAAGAGATGCCTAGAGCGACGTTGGAGGGCTAGTAACTCCGAATCCGACCGAACACAATTAAGAGCCTTCATTAGGACTTATCTAGTGGCAATACGGGCGGCAAAATGTGCTCATTTTTCCGCTCTTATTGCATCCACAGAATCTCATCCAGCTGCCCTGTTTAGGATAACCCGCTCCCTCCGGAAAGGGTAGAGCTGAGGAATTTGTTCAGTTTCTGTCGGATAAAGTCGCTCGGATTCAGACGGACCTGGACTCCACTTGGACAGTACCAGCTGAGATGCCAGGGGAGGGCCTTGATCGGATTTCTTGGAGCGAGTTTCAACTTGTCGCTCCTGAGGAAGTGGACAAGGCCATGGGAGCAGTGAGTGCCTCCACCTGTTTACTGGACTTTTACATCGACCATGGTATCCTTCTGCGATGGTTACGGGAGGTGGGAGTGGACAGGTCGCAGTCGGTGTTGGTTGGAGGACAGAGATCGACCCCTAGGCCCCTCAAATATGGGGTGCTGCAGGGTTCGGTCCTGTCCCCCCTCCTATTTAATATCTACATGAAGCCACTGGGTGTGATCATACGACGGCACGGGATTAAATATCATCAATATGTGGACGATACTCAACTGTATCTGTCCACACCGTGCCAACTCAGTGAAGCAGTGGAAGTGATGTGCCAGTGCCTGGAGGCTGTCAAGGTCTGGATGGGAGCGAATAAGCTTGCACTCAATCCAGACAAGACTGAGTGGCTATTGATGCTGCCTCCCAAGGATAGTTCAGATATTCCACCTCTAACCTGGGGGATGAAATTATATACCCCTCAGAGAGGGTCCGCAAGTTGGGTGTCCTCCTGGACCCACAGCTGATGTTAGAACACCATCTGTCAGCTGTGAACAGGGGGGGTTGCCCAGGTTCGCCTGGTGCACCAGTTGCGACCCTACCTGGACCAGGAGGCACTTCGAATGGTCACCCATGCCCTCATCACCTCAAGACTGGATTACTGTAATGCGCTCTACGCCCCTGAAGAATGTTCGAAGACTACAGTTGGTCCAGAATGCAGCGGCATGAGTGATACTGGGTGTACCTAGATACACCCATGTTATACCCATCCTCCGCGAGCTGCACTGGCTCCCTATTGGTCTCCGAACACGCTTCAAGGTGCTACTCATTTCTTTTAAAGCCCTACATGGTTTAGGACCTGGCTACCTGAGAGACCGCCTCCTGCCACATACCTCCCAACAACCAACAAGATCACACAGGTTAGGCCTCCTCCAGGTGCCGTCGACCAGACAATGCCGGCTGGCAGTCCCTTGGGGGAGGGCCTTCTCTGTAGCTGCGCCGGCCCCGTGGAACAATCTACCCATGGAGATCCGGACCCTTACCACTCTCCTGGCCTTTCGAAAAGCCACCGAAACCTGGCTGTTCCGGCAGGCCTGGGGCTGTTGATTAATGTCCAGCCCCACCTAGACAGCATGGATGGTGCGTAATTTTAATAACTGTATTTTTATTTTTACATTTTTAAAATGTTTTTTATCTTGTTTCTGTAAACCGCTCAGAGTCCTACGGGATTGGGCGGCATACAAATTTTATTAAATTTCAAATGTCAAATTTCCATATCTCATCTGGGGTGGGGGGTTGCCTCATCATTAGGACCATTTTTTCTTCCTCAAAGAACAGTGTAACTCCCATTTGGCATAGGATCACACCCCAAAAGAGGAACTGGGCATTCAGGCATGTCTTGGGACATTCTTGTAATAGCAGTAATAGCAGTAGACTTATATACCGCTTCATAGGGCTTTCAGCCCTCTCTAAGCGGTTTACAGAGAGTCAGCATATTGCCCCCAACAATCTGGGTCCTCATTTTACCCACCTCGGAAGGATGGAAGGCTGAGTCAACCCTGAGCCGGTGGGATTTGAACCGCTGAACTGCTGATCTAGCAGTAGCCTGCAGTGCTGCATTTAACCACTGCGCCACCTTGGCTCTTGTAGCCAGTGACCTCTTTTTTTTCACCAAATACATTGACCTCTGCTTTGAGCTTTAGAGTTATTTGACAACGCAACTGTCAGCAATTCAGCTTTACGTTGTATCCTGTCCTCTTTCTTTCTTTCTTTCTTTCTTTCTTTCTTTCTTTCTTTCTTTCTTTCTTCACAAAGACCTTTCATGCAATTTTCATTTATTTAAGCCACACAGATCTTCCTGGCTTTCTTTTCTTGCTAACTGGAAGGCTCTTTCTCTGACTGGGCATAGGATTCTATCTATTTGGCCCCTCCTCGACAATTCTTCCAACAAGTTGCTAACTGGACGGCTCTTTCTGTCCTTCTTTTCTGAAATTTGAGCCCAATTAACATATGTTTTGTATGCTCATTCCACAAGTTCAGAAATGCCTTTCCTGGCCCCCCTTTTTGTCTTCTGTATTTTATTTATTTATTTATTTACCCTAATGTCATCTGCAGAGTGACCAATGAAAATCATATTGACCATTCTCTTACTTTCTTCAAGCTCAGGATCTAATGTGGTATTTTGCCTAAAGGTTTGATAAATGCATTCTAGGATTTCCCCTGGATTTTCATCCTGTTTCTGTTGAATTTAATAGACCTTCTCTAAATTCTTAACTTTTGTTGAATCCTAACAAAACTAAGGTCCAATAGTTTTTCAGCTGAATGGACTAGGTTCCCAATCTGGTTTCTTCAGCAACCATGTCCAGTCTGGATTTTTTTCATGATCCTTCTGCAAAGGCTTATTCATGGTTACCTTCACCAGCCTTCTTTTCTCTGGGGTTAAAAAAATTTCCATCAGATTTTGTATGTCAGCTCAAGCAGACTGGTGAGTTCAGAAAAATGGATGCAAAAAGGACATGCATCTCATCTGGATTTTCTCTATAAGCAGGAATTTGATTTTTCCAATTATATAAATCAGCGAATGAAGCATATATCCACACCTTACGTAGCTCCCCCTCAGCTTTTGGCAATAAAATTCCCTTAGGGTCAATTTGAGTTTTGTCTCAACTGCTCCCTTGCACCAGGTTTGTGGTCCACTTGATCTGTCCCTTCGGTAACCTTTTTGGTTTCCTTCCTACTGGCCCCACCTAATGTTTGTTCATTCTAACCAATATCTGATTCCACTTTTTGTTTCCCTGGGTCTCCTACCCCTTTAGTGTCAACCATTTCACAGGCACTGATGTCAGAGACACACTCTCTCTTTCTCTTTTTAAATACTTAAACACATCAACAAAGACAAACATGCAAGCTAAAACAGCGCAGAAACTAAATATTTTGTTGAGACTCTCTTTTTTTCTTTTGTTTCTTATCTATGTCGCTTTGGTGGATTAATACGGTGTTTTGACTAGGAGGGCAAAATTCGGTATCCATATTCTACAATACCCTGCTACAACCACTTTACGTCCTACTTTAATATCTTATTGTGATGAAAGCTTTAATTAATTCTCTAGACAATAATCAACAACCAACACCCTCAGTTTCTTGCACTTTAACCTTGGAATTAAATAAAAATGATTTAAAATCAATAATTCTCACATGAAGAATGCTTTTAAGAATAGTGGCATATTTCTCATTGGATAATGGAAGATTATACAAAGACACATAGTTCTTCACTTTTAAAATCTTTCCGGTTTTTCAGCAATTAATTTCTTTTTGATCCATTCCTCGTTTCCAACACAGATGTTTAGCATTTAGTTTGCAGATAATGTCTAAGAGTTTAATGAGATAGGACTTATTTAAATTTTATTATGGCTTGCGGACTATGCCACTATGTCATCTGCTCTGGCCGCCACACCCGCCATTCCACCGCCCCGGCTACTATGGCCGAGCTGCGGCCGAGTCTGCTGTATGGGGAGGAACGGGTCGCCGTCTACTTCGGCCGCTGTGACTGGACTTGCTGCCTTGAGAGAGCCAGTCGCTTTTCCACTCACCCCAGCCGCCGTGACCGCCATTTCATCCGCCCCAGCTGGCCCTGTTTTCTCCTTCTGGACTGATGAGAATTGGGGGGGACGAGGCTACTAACTTGCCTCCTGTCTTAATCTGGTGCCTATGCCCCCCCTCCACCTGCAGCTATCCCACCCATCACCGACTCTGGATTCTTAGCCCTTGTGGCTTTTCTCTGGACTTATAGGAAGGGAGAGGAGCGGAGGAGCTCTCCCTCCTTTACCATCATTGTTTTCCATCCCATACTTGCACAAAATCATTGACTGGACTTAAGTTCTCCATAATTTTATGGATGAGGTGTGTATGGTATGATTGTTGATGCTTGTACCCACTTTTATTTAATTTATATTCCATTGTATTTTGTACTTTTTAACAGACTCTTGTGGGGATTGCATGAGTGAGTGACTGTGGTATGTATGAGAGGACTGGGAGCACAGCCTGGTGCCTCCTCTGCTGAGTGCTGAAGCAGAAGTGGTAGGAGGCCCAGGCCTACCCCTCGTCCTAGAATGAATGATATGAATGGCCTGCCGGTGAGAACAGAGGCAACGGGAGGGGAAGTGGGGTCTACGGGTGCGGGGATGGGCCGGTGCATTCTGGTCATGGTTGGGAGAGGCAGGTTTGACGGGAGCTATAGGGCTAGCCATTACCGGGGAAGGAGGGTTTGCTACGTCACAGCGATACACCCCCCCTTCCGGCCCTGTTAGCTCCACTCCAGGACCAGATGGCGAGAGTTGTCAGGGCCCTGGTCTCAGGCTGTTGCTGCTAAATGCCAGGTCTGTGGTTCACAAAGCTCCCCTCATCCGGGACCTAATATTAGACGAGGGGGCAGACCTGGCATGTATTACTGAAACCTGGCTGGGCCATGAGGGAGGAGTCCCCCTCACTGAAATGTGCCCAGAAGGGTTTCAGGTTCAAAAGTTTTATTTCTTTTAAAACAAACATTTCATCATTCCTCAATCAGTAAGACATCGGAGTACAATTTTTTGTGTGTCAAAATAGTTCTAGTTTACCACCAAATTCTTGTCTAGCCTAATGTATACCCCTCCCTCCCTCCACCCGCCCCCAACCCCCCTCCTCCTCCCCCCCCCAACTTCCCAGAACCCGTACATGGTATGGATTTTTAACAAACACAGTCTAAAATCTATTGAGAAAAAAGAAATAAAGAAATTAATGACATCTCTACATTGATCTTAGCTTCTTCTTGCTGAGCTAACTTTAAACAATTTAAACCATTTCTGATCTTAAGCATAGGCTAACTGGAATTTCTTGGTGCCGTATTTATTTTGTATATAGTCAATCCATTTTTTCCAGTCTCGTTTATATCTCTCATTTGAGTGATCTTTAAGATATGCCGATATTTTAGCCATCTCGGCTAAGTTTGTAACTTTCAATGTCCATTCTTGAGTTGTAGGCAGGTCTTCCTTATTCCAGTATTGCGCCACCAACAGTCTTGCTGCCGTTATTAGGTACAGAATCAAGTTAGTCTCTACCACTGTAAAGTCAGTACATATACCTAGTAAAAATAACTGAGGAGTAAACTTTATCCTTCTTTTAAAGATATTTTGCATAATCCACCATATTTTTATCCAGAATGCCTTAACTTTTTGGCAGGTCCACCATATATGATAATATGTAGCATCGAGAGAACCACACCTCCAACATTTAGGCTGTACATTCGGATACATAGAAGCCAGCTTTTTAGGATCTAAATGCCATCTATAGAACATCTTATAAAAAATTTCTCTCAGGTTTTGAGCTTGTGTGAATTTCACATTTGTTACCCATATTCTTTCCCATGTATCCAACATTATTGGTTCTTCAATATTTTGAGCCCACTTTATCATACAATCTTTAACTAATTCTGTTTCCGAATCCATCTGTATTAATACATTATATATCCTCTTTATATGCATTAAGCTTTGATCTCTTATTTGTTTAAACAAATTATCTTCAGCTTGGATAAAACCATTTTTTAAATCTATTTTCCACCTGGCCTGTAATTGCCCATACTGGAACCATGTTTGAACTACCTTCTCCTCTTTTAATACCTCTAAAGATTTTAGTTGTAGTACCCCACTTTCCAAAATGAGAAGCTGTCTATAGGTAGTTCTATCCTGTTTTTGTGCTATGTTCATATTTTCAATTGCATGTCTAGGAATTGTCCACGTGGGTATCTTGTCATTTAATTTATAATGGTATTTTTTCCAGACCCGCAGTAAAGCATTTCTTAAAATATGACTTTTAAACTTCTTATCCAATTTTTTGTTGAATAACAGGTAAGCATGCCAACCATATACCAGATCGTGTCCCTCGATATTCAGTATTCTATCATCAGTTAAATGAGTCCAATCACTAATTACAGATAGAGCCACTGCATCGTAATATAATTTTAGGTTAGGTAATTTGAAGCCTCCTCTCTCACGTACATCTTGCATTATTTTCATCTTTACCCTCGGCTTCTTTCCTGCCCATACAAATTTGTTGATACCTTTCTGCCATTCTAAAAGATTCGCATCTTTTTTAAGTATAGGTAACATTTGGAAGAGAAATAAAAATATTAGTAAAATGTTTATTTTCACTGCCGCTATCCTACCCAGCAAAGATAAGTGCAATTTCTCCCATTTTTTCATCTCTATCTGTATACTATGCCAAAGTGGATCATAATTATGCTTATATAATTTCCCGTTTGAGGTTTAAATATTTACTCCAAGATATTTGACTTTTTTGACTACCTCACATCCTAGCATCCCTCCTAGTTCTTCCTTTTGTTTAGTGTTCATATTTATAGCTAATATTTTGGTTTTTCCTAAATTTATTTTAAAACCAGATACTTGACCATATTGATTAATCATATTCATTAAAACCATACTGGATTCCTGCGGTTGTTCCAATATTATGACCAAATCATCCGCAAAAGCACGCACTCTGTATTCTTGCTGCCTAATCTTGATCCCTTTTAGACCATCCAAGCCCCGTATTTTATTCAACAATACTTCCAAAGTTATAATAAACAATAGCGGGGACAAAGGACAGCCCTGTCTTGTACCTTTTCCAATTTGAAAAGAGTCTGTTAAACTTCCATTGACTATAATTTGTGCTGTTTGCTGTTGGTATATTGCTTTAATTGACTGTAAAAAATTATCTCCTATCTGCATTTTTTGCAATATCTTCAACAGAAATTGCCAATTAACTCGATCAAAGGCCTTCTCAGCATCCAAGAATATAAACGCAGCAGGGATCTGGTTGTTCTTTCCCAAATATTCTAATGCATTAATAATTAATCTGACATTACTTTTCATCTGTCTTCCCTGTATAAAACCTGTTTGGTCAGTATGTATCAATTGTTGAATAACCAGCATTAACCTATTTGCTAGTATTTTAGTAAAAATTTTATAATCTACATTAAGTAATGAGATAGGTCTATAATTTTTTGGTTGGGTAGTATCTTGATCTTCTTTGGGTATCAAAGATATAAACGCTGTCTTCCAAGATGGAGGCACTTTACCTTCCGTTTGAATCTTATTAAATAATTCTCTAAGAGGTTCTACCATTTCTAACTGTAAATTTTTATAGTAAACCGCTGTCAAACTGTCTGTACCTGGTGCTTTCCCTAACTTTAATTGCTTAATTACCTGCAAAATTTCCCCCGAGGTTATTGGTTGATTCAATTTTTGCCTGTGCTCTTCTCTAACTGAAGGTATTTTCTCTTTATCTAAATATTTGTCTATCTAGACCATTAATTTTATCCCCTTTATACAATTCTGTAAAAAATTCCCGAAATGCCTTTTCAATCTCTTCCTGTTGAAACACCTCCTTCCCTCTGTAAATCAGTTTAGATATATTTCGAGTTTTCCTTTTTTTTCCTAATCTGATAAGCTAACCATCTGCCAGGTTTGTTTGCGTTACAAAAGGTATTGTCTTTTGCATGTAATAAATTAGTGGCTACCTGGTCAGAGATCAACATGTCAAATTGAGATTTTAATATGGTGATAGCTTCCTTAACCTTTGTATCACCTGGATTCATTGTTAACTCCAACTCTTTTCTCTTAATTTCCTCTTCCAATTCTGTTCGTTTTAGCCCTTGTTTATATCTATGTGTTTTATTTATATTCATCAGCACTCCTCTCATATACGCTTTGCTTGCATCCCATACGAATTCCATAGATGTACCCTTATTCATATTCAAAACGAAATATTCAGATAACAATTTTTTACAATCATTAATATACTTTTCATATCTAAATAAGTTTTCATTCAATCTCCAAGACCTTCTTGCCTGCACTACCCTTCCCAACTCCATCCAAACTGGGTTATGATCCGAAAGGACCCTAGCTGCAATCTTTGTCTTCTTGACCCTAGAAAGCAAATCATTAGTGATTAGTATAAAATCAATCCTTGAAAGGGATTGATGTCTATTAGAGAAGAAAGGGAAATCATATTCCTCTGCATTTTTTTCTCGCCAAATATCTCTCAATTCAAAGTCATCCATCATGTCAAAAAAAGGTTTGGGTAGCTTTGCTCGCATCTTAGTATTTGGGCAAGAAGTCTTCTTATCTCTCTTAGTGTCTATCACACCATTCCAATCACCCAATAGTATACAGGACCTATAGTCCCACTGTACTAATTTGGCATGAAGATTTCTATAGAATCCATCTTGCTGTTGATTAGGAGCATAAATTCCCAAAAGTAATGTCTTTTTCCCTTCTAGGATTAGGTCTAACGCAATATAGCTTCCGAAGGGATCTGCTTCAATTAATTCAGCTTTCATGTCTTTTCTTAAGTATACAACTATACCGTCTTCTTTTCCATAGCAGAAGCTACAAAATGTTGACCAAGTTTTGAGTTAATCAGATATTTTTGATCGGTTGATTTGATATGAGTTTCTTGCAAACAAATTATGTCATTCTTAAACTGTTTGAGATAGTGAAGTATTTTCTTTCTCTTCTGTGGGGAATTCAATCCATTGACATTCCATGTTAAGATCTTAGTTGTCATCTTTGGTTGGCTGAAGCATTTTTAGAGCTTCCTGCATAGCCTGTTTAACCTTAGGCCTAGCTCCTCCCACTGCTTCCAGACTTGTTATTGTAGCTCCTTGATCGATGGCCAGTGATTGTTGAGGTTGTTGCCTTTTAGCTTGTTTCTCTATTCGTCTAGTAATCATACGGCTAGGTCTTTGTTCCATAACACCTTGAGCTTCTAGAAGAGAGAGATGCTCCATCTTATCTGATAGTTGTGTAGTTTGCAGTCTGTCCTGTCCTTCTTGTGGTCTTTCTCCAGGTCCAGATGATGCAGGATATCCAGCCTTCAAAATATTATGGTAAAAATCTCGGGCTTTCCATACAGAGTTGAGGCTATATCTATGCCTATCAAATGTAAGTATAATGTCAAATGGTGCATCCCATCTATACTGTATCTGACAGTTTCTGAGTTCTTCGACTAAAAAAGCATAGTCTCTCCTGGCTCTTAACATTTGAGGTGGTATCTCTTTCAAAACAATCAGATCTTGACCGCCAATTTGGAGCTTAGTGTTATAAGACTCTTGTAGTACCATGTTTCTGAGCTCTCTTGTAGTGAAGTATATAACGATGTCTCAAGGAAGCTGTTTCTGCTTTGCCGCCCAGGAGTTAACGTGATAAACTTTGTCAATCTGCCAGTCGGGCTTAGTCCCTGGTCTTCCCACCAGGCGGTCAAAGGCTTCTGATAGGATCTGTTTCAGGTTCTCCTGTTTCTCCTCACGCAGCCCCCTTACTCTTAATGCCAGTTCCATATGTCTATACTGTATCATAATAATTTCTTTTTCAGCATTTTCAACTTTTTGTTCCACCACCTCTGTTTTCAATGTCAAGTTGGTATTAGCCTCATTAAGATCCTCTAGACTATCTTCAATTCCAGAAACATGTTCTGTCAATACAGTTACAAGTCCCAGCATTTCATCTTTAATTTTAACAACCCTGGCATCGATTTTATCATACAACTCCTGTTTAAGTCCTTTTATTTCCCCTTTTATTTCTTTTATTTCTCCTTTTCCCTCCTGTTTTATCTCCTGTTTTATCTCCTCTTTAAGATCTCTAAGTTTACCTTCCATTTTAATTGTCTGAGCGTTGAGAGCCACACTTAATTCATTCAAGAAGAATTCTTTCGTTAACAAATCTCCAGCAGGGGGCATAGGGAGCGGAGGCTGCAACCTTGTGCCAGGCGCTGGGGATGTACCCCTGGGAATAGAGGGCGACGGTTTCAAATTAAGATTTGGTTTTGAGGCCATTCCAAATTTTATCTTCCAACAGTTAATAAAACTCTGTTGGCTGACTGTGCAGCTATAAAAAAAAGATGCTGAATTTTTCCCTTTATTTTGAAATTTGAGGCTTGGCAAAACTTTACCAAGGATTTCAGAAAATAAGCATTGTAACAAGACAGTTCAGCAGATTCATCACCATTTAAATTCCAGATAAGCAAGATTAATGAGAGAAAGCAAGTCTTGTAAAAATGAAACAACTATCGTCCAGTCTCCAACCTCCCCTTCATGGGGAAAGTTGTTGAGAAGGTGGTAGCCTCTCAACTCCGATGGACCTTGGATGAAAGAGATTATCTGGATCCCTTTCAGTCGGGTTTCAGGCCTGGTTACGGCACTGAAACTGCTTTGGTCGCACTGATCGATGATCTCTGGTGGGCCAGGGATAGAGGACATTCTTCTATCCTAGTGTTTCTTGACCTCTCAGCAGCCTTCGATACCATCGACCATGGTATCCTACTGCGACGGTTACGCGAGGTGGGAATGGGAGGTACCATCTTAAAGTGGTTCTCCTCCTACCTCTCGGACAGGTCGCAGTCCGTGTCAGCCCCTAGGCCCCTTAAATATGGGGTGCCGCAGGGTTTGGTCCTGTCCCCCCTCCTATTTAACATCTACATGAAGCCGCTGGGTGAGATCATATGCCAGCACGGGATTAAATATAATCAATATGCGGACGATACACAATTGTATCTGTCCACCCCGTGCCAATTCAGCGAAGCAGTTGAAGTGATGTGCCAGTGCCTGGAGGCTGTCAAGGTCTGGATGGGAACAAACAAGCTTGCACTCAATCCAGACAAGACTGAGTGACTATTGATGTTGCCTCCCAAAGATGGTCCAGACATTCCACCTCTTAGCCTGGGGAGGGTGAAGTTATACACCCCTCGGAGAGGGCCCACAATTTGTGTGTCCTCCTGGATCCACAGCTGATGTTAGAACACCATCTGTCAGCTGTGACCAGGGGGGCTTTTGCCCAGGTTCGCCTGGTGCACCAGTTGCGGCCCTACCTGGACCCAGAGGCACTTTGAATGGTCACTCATGCCCTCGTCACCTCAAGGCTGGATTACTGTAATGCACTCTACATGGGGCTGCCCCTGAAGAGTGTTCGAAGACTGCAGTTGGTCCAGAATGCAGCCGCGCGAGCGATAATGGGTGTACCTAGATACACCCATGTTACACCTATCCTCCGCGAGCTGCACTGGCTCCTCATTGGTCTCCGGACCCGCTTCAAGGTGCTAGTCATTACTTTTAAAGCCCTACATGGTACTGGACCTGGCTACCTGAGAGACCGCCTCCTGCCATTTACCTCCCAACGACCTATAAGATCGCACAGGTTGGGCCTCCTCTGGGTGCCGTCGACCGGACAATGCCAGTTGGTGGCTCCCCGAGGGAGGGCCTTCTCTGTAGCTGCACCGGCCTTATGGAATGAGCTACCTGCAGAGATCCTGACCCTTACCACTCTCCCAGCCTTCCGTAAAGCGACCAAGACCTGGCTGTTCCGGCAGCCTGGGGCTGTTGATTAAAATCCAGCCCCACTTGATTGAATGGATGATGGGCGGCATACAAATCTTATTAAAGTTGCAAAGTTGCAAAGTATTAAATCAACTACAGTAATGTTGTACAGCAGTCAGTCTAGGAGACCACAAATTCTACTCCCACCTTGAATATGAAGCCATCGGCCAGTCACTTTCTCTCAGCCCTAGGAAGGAGGCAATGGCAAGCCACTTCTGAAAATTCTTGCAACAAAAACTGCAGGGACTTGTCCAGACAGTCTCTGAGAATTAGGCACAATTAAGCAAAATGGGGGAGGGGGGGACCTTAACTTTTAATGGTTATCGGTTTTAAAAAATCTGGGTTACTAATTAATATAAATAAAGAGGATCACACATTTTAATTTGGACTCCCATGTTAATTTGAGAACATTTCAAGTATGTAAAATATGACAGGAACATTTATTTTTTCCAATTTGTTTATTTTTTAAATAAAAACAAACAAAATCATCCTCCATTACAAAATTATAGAAAGAGTGTCAATTGGTTACAAAGAGTTTTCGTGCATCCCTTCCACTGTCATCACCTCTGATTCATATTAAATTATCTATTTTACATCACATATATTAATATATATTGCTATCATCATAGGCAGTCTTCTCCCCCAACATCCCACTGTCTAAAGCACTTTCTTAAGTAAGTAAATTGAGAGTTTGTTTGAGTGAAGAAGCACACGCGCACGCACACACGCACACACACAAATTACTTACAATTACTTACAAATTACATTAATTTTGAATTTCTCCCCCTCCCTCTGATCCACATACCTTTTCCAGCTGTTTCATAGAGGATTTCAACTCTGCTCTTGCCTGCCATCATGAAAATGTAAAAATGTAAAAGGAAAAAGGCAAGAGCTGCTGAGGTCAGGCTGGGTTAGCTGCTGCCAAAGTCCCCAATGGATGACTCTGCTTAACTGTTTAAAAAAGCCTCTAAAAAAACATCCTCTATAGGAGGAGGCAAGAGAAGACTTTTTTAAACAGTTAAGCACTAAGCAGAGTCATCCACTGTGGCAGCAACTAGCTCAGCCTTTTTCCTTTTACATTTTTTTCCTTTTCATGATGACAGTGGTGAGGCTCTGCCTCCCCTGCCTCCCCTGATTGCACGTCACTGCTCATCCTTCATATGACTATAGTTGTTTTAACGTCCCTTTACAACAAACATTCCAAAATTTAAAACAAAACCATATAGTGGAATTCCCTTATCTATTTTGAATATCATCCAATCGCTTTATAACACATTCAAAATAAAAAAATAATTATGTTTAATAACAAAATTTTCAAACCACTTTTCTTAAGCAATGTTTACAATTTATATCCAATTTCCCTTTTTTCCTGTCAATACAAATTATTACATTATTATTATTATCAGTCATTTAGTTTGACTATGTTTAACTTTCTTTTTCTCCTTTTCACCATTTAAAAATTTATACCAAATTTCCTCTTATCAAACCAATACATATGTATACATTGTTATAATTATCAATTATTTACCTAACTTTATCATTATCACTACATTTTAACATAATGCTCTAATTTTAACTAAATTTAACTAGTATTTTATTATTACTTTTCATATCTCAACCTGTGTCTTTTGAGTAATAGTCCTACTTCTTTTGCCATTTGTGGAATTGATCTTCTGGTTATTTCCTTAATCAAATTCGTTTGGACCTCTCTTCGCAGCTTGTTGCTTATTATATATCTTGTAAAATTATGAAACCCTCCATCAGCTTCCTTGATCAGTTTATCTTTGGTTATCAGTAGTGTTTTGGTCAAAGTTTCTCTCCTTAAGTCCATCAATTCTTCTCTTTTTCCTTCTTCTTTACCATGAAATCTGTAGTAAAGCACCTTTCCATCTATCTTCCCTTTCCTTATTCCACTCTTTCCATCTCCAACCACACTCAGTTCACTATGAATATCCATGGTTATCTTGCCTCTTTGTTCATTTTCCCCTGGGTTTTTAGGACTCCAGCCTCCACTTTTTCCATTTGCTGAATATCTTCTATTTGCTGAGTATCTTCCATTTTTCCATCAGGTTTTGCCAGATTAAAGTTTATATTTTCAATATTTTCCTATTTCTTCTCAATTCTCTCTGTTGTTTCTAATAATTTTTGAATTCCCGACATAATCTGTTGTAATGTTATGGTTTCTTTTTGAAGTCGTGTCATCCTTGCAATTAATAAACACTGCCACTCTAGTTTCAACAAATCTTTGTTTTCACTTCTTTCCAGCTATCAACAAGCATCCAGAGAGCACCTGCATAAACAATCCATGCCCTTCTTTATAAACAAGCTGAAACCTTTCAAGTGCAAGGTCAAAATGATCAAAGGGAAAAAAGAAAAAGCAATGTTTCCAGGTCTCAACCTCCAACCTCCAAATGGCAGTATAACTTATTTTCCCTCTAAGGTTACTACCCTCTTAATATATCTTTTAAATCTTCTTTATGTTTCAGGCTTAGAAGAAATAAAGTTCTTAAATGAAACCAAATAAAAAGAAAAAATCCATCCCAACCAATATCGTAGAAGTAAAGGGAAAAAATTAATCCAGGATAAAAAAAGAAATAGAAGAAGAAAATGCAAAACTTTCACTTTAAAAAGTAAAAAATATTCACAAAACTTCCATCGATAGAAAAAATAAAATAAAAAAGATAACACACTGTCCAATAATGCTTAATTCCGCCGCTTATTTCCTTTTCTTTACCAATTTAATTTTATTTCAATATTTTTTGGGCAGTCTTTTATAAAAATAAAATTTCCTCACCAGATGGACACACTTTCCCTTTCCGCTTTTCCTTCCATTGCGGAGCTGTCCCGACTTCAGCAGCTTGAGGCTGTGCTTTTTGTCGCTGGCTAAAAGAGATTCTCTTGGATCAATCAGGGACTTTGCAATGTCCCTGAGATCAGCAAGACGTACTCTTCCCTGTCACCATCTCTTCAGGACGGTTTAGGTCCAGATGGACCATCCAGCGGCAAAAGTATTGACTGCAATCTCAGAGTCCCGAGATCGCACGTTGTGTTGTCATGATGTCAGTGCCTTTCTCCCATGATAGGAACATTTATAAATTACAAAATAAAAATTGAACGGATAATTAATATTGCCATGAAGAGTTTTTAGATTTAGTTTTGGAATCATTCAAAGCATATTTCTTTGTAATGTAAATCTTACTTTTAATAGGAAAAAGAAGGGAATTTTGAGTGTAATACCTGACCATCTAAAGCCAAAAAACTTTAACATCTGATGTACTCCTTTTGTGTGAACTATTTATAGAGAACTTGCAATGATGTCTATATTTAAGTTCTAAAACAGAATATTTATTTCAAATATAAGAACAGATGAAGGAGGGAAATTTGAATATGTAGTTAATTCATATGAAATTTTAATTGAATTGTTATAGTGTATTCTTAAAGCTAGTCTAAGATTAACTGAAAAGGCAACAAATATGACAAATGTTACTCTACAGTGAATTAGCACACATATATACATTGTTTAAAATTGTATAGGTGCATATTCTCCCCTTTCATATACCACCTGCAAAGGTAGGAGAATGTGGCATCTCAAATGGTAACAACTAAGGAATATCCCTACAATCATTTTCATCATAATAATCACTGTGATTATAAGGTCTAATGGTTGAATTTGCTTTTTCCCTTTATTCTCTCACTTTTTTCTTTAATTGTGAACTTGAGGACAAAGACATTACTGCTGGTATTTGTAAGCTACTTGCTGTTTTCCGTTTATTCATTTGCCTTTTAAAATCCACACTGTATAATATTTTTCTTTTTAGGAAAAAAGGTTGTACACATTCGCCAACTTATACTGCACACATTCCAGCCACACATTTGTGGCTTTGTGGAATCTCATTTCACATTTGTACAACTGTAATGCACTCTATATGAACTACCCTGAAGATCATATAGACTAGGGGTATCAAACAGGTGGCCCGTGGCCCAAATGCATCAACTCAGACCATGCCCACACCAACTCCACAAAGGCAACAAATGTTGCAATACATCATGTGATGCAATTGAGTTTGACACCCATGATTTACATACTTCATTTTTTTTTCATTTCCCATGTGGAAAGGTTTAGAAATGCTCATCTGTTTGCAAAGGTGGTATTCAGCAGGTTCTGACCAGTTCTGGAGAACCAATAGTGAAAATTTTGAGTAGTTCAGAGAACCAGTAAATACCACCTCTGACTGGCCCTGCCCCCATCTATTCTCTGCTTCCTGAGTTTCAGCTGATTGGAAGGAAATGGGGATTTTGCAGTAACCTTCCCCTGGAGTGTGGAGGGAAAAGAGATTTTACAGTGTCCTTTCCCTGGATTGGGGTGGGAATGGAGATTTTACAGTATCCTTCCCGTATCATGCCCACCAAGCCATGCCCACCAAACCATGTCACACCCACCAAGCCATGCCCACAGAACCAGTAGTAAAAAAATTGAATCCCATTACTGTCTGGTTGTTTTTTCAAAATAAAACTGGAAATCTCAATGTTTACTACTAGAAAAGAAATTATATCACTTAATATGGAGAGCAGCAGACAGGTAAGAACTATTTGTAACATAATTTCAAAAAACAAATCTATATCAAAACAATGAAACATCTCATACTTTATGAAATATTTATCTAGCAATGTGTTATAATACATGTTACAATAATATTTTTTTATCATTATATTATCCTTTTGTAAGATATTATAGCAGAAATGGCTCTACAAAATATAACATTATATGTACCTACATAAATAATGTGAATAAAAGATAGAATTGCTTAAGCTGTTTCAACTGTTTTTATTTCAATTTTGTTTTTATGACTCCTTCTTGGTCTCAAGTCATTTTATATGTTACCACAATTTTGAGGGGAATAAAGTTGTTAAAGATATCAATGTAACACTGAACTACACTTCATATTTTTGGAATTTGACATTTTGAAATCTTATTCTATTGAACCTGGGAGTTACTAAGATAATCATCCCATGCAGGTGGAAGGAAAATACCATATCAGATGCCAAAAAGTTCCTTGACATTTTATAAAATATCTTTATATTGCAAAAACTAAGAGCTACAGCAGTCTGGTTTTATATGGGTTAAATTTAATTAAGAAAAATAAAGGACTGAGGTGGATATATATTAATATCACATGAATCTTTTTTCATTTTTACCTCATTACATCTTTTTCTTTATATCATTTTTATATCATTCTTTTATTAATTTGTTAAAAGAGCTTTTTAAGAGAAAAGTGCCTTGAGTTCTATAGAGTCTTTTATGATAGTTCAGCATCCGACAGATGTCTTATTGTATTTACTAAAAAACTAATTTTCTCTTTAAAACAAAGATTGCAGCAAGATGTATTAACATTAAGATCTAAGGATCATTCTTTTTAAAAATCCTCCAAAAAGACATTACCTCAGAAGAATAAAATGTTGCACCGCATTGCTGTTTCAGGGTTGAATTCAAGTTTCTGAAATGAATGTGAAGCATCAGCAGTTTTGAAACAGATCCGATGCATATGGTACTTTATTGTCTTAGAGGTGCGATTAGTGGATATTTGAAATCTTTCTGCTGGCAACAGAAGTCATTGGTGAGGTTTCCTGATGATTTATCAAACACCACATTGTCCAAAGCTCCAGATGGACTTATTCTCATGAGAAAAAGGACTGCTGCAGAAAATTTGTCATTGCTCTATGCTATGACATTAAAAACATGAAGTCATTAACTATGACTTTAAGAACAAACCTGTACAAGTCTTTTTCATGCCCTCAGTCCAAAGAGTTCAAGAAATTGTTGTCAACCTATTTTACAATGAATTCTGCTTTTTAAAATTATGCAAACACATAAATGTCTGTGTGTGTGGTGTGGTGTGGTGTGGTGTGGTGTGGTGTGTTTGTGTGTGTGTGTGTGTGTGTGTGTGTGTGTGTGTGAGAGAGAGAGAGAGAGAGAGAGAGAGAGAGAGAGAGAGAGAGAGAGAGAGAGAGAGAGAGAGAGAGAGAGAGAAGATGCAGGGGGAGGGAAAAACAGATGGTTGTGAAATAGAACATTCCCCATTATATTACTCAGTAAGTGTATATTTCTCTGCCTTTCTGGTTTTTTTTCTCAATTCCAAATTTGGCTTTTCAGATGTGCAATGATAGTATAGGCATGCTGCACTAAAGCAAGCAGACCATAGTTACTGCTGTGTGAGGCATTATTGTTACAAAGGTGATTTTTCAATGCAGCTCTGTTAAATGCCAAATGAACTAAACATTCCATTTCACTGATTTAATCTACTTCCAGACTTTTCATCAAATGTTATCTTAATTTTTTTCTGAAAATAGTCAGAGCTTCTAGAGAAAAGTAAAGGAAGGATGGAGGGAGGGAGGGTGGGAGGATTTTGTGTGCCCAATTGCCTTTATCAGCATATTTTGTGTTTACCATATTTTATTTTTAATACAATTGTTATTTATAAATGTACCCATTTGAAACATATTAGACTTTTACAATATTGAGAAGCTCACTTTGTATGGATTTATGAAATATTTGGAAAGATTCATCAGAGTCATAGAAACCTGAAAGGTTGATGATGAAATAAAATCAAACAATGGTCTTCAGCTTCAATTTATTAAATAATTGTTTTTAGTCAACCATATTCATTAAATCTAATGGTACTATATTCCTTATGTATCCTGGCATTATAAAATTAAAAATATTTCAGACTGACCATTGAGAAATAATAAAAGTCATACCAAAAAAAAAGAGTGGAAGAAGTCAAAGAAGTTTGCTGTAGAAAAAAAAAGAGTAATGGTGTCATAATTAAATATATAATTAAGATTATGTACTCGAATTCTAGTTTCCAACTTCCATTTTCAGAACTATGTGTAGAGAAACCCATTATAAAACATAATACTAAAGCAAAAAGAATGGTGGAAAGAAAGCAACACAAAGTAACTTTATCACTCATTCAACTCTGGTAATGTTTCCTTATTAGATTTATATCTCAATTTTCCTTCATACGTTCAAGATAGGAATATTGTGTTTCCTCCTCCCATTTCTCCCCATAACAAACAATATGTGCAAGCATGTTAATAATGTGCTTAGATGAGAATAAAATTTTCAAGATGTTAATGTGAACAATATAGTGAATGTTTATAATTTATTAATCTAAGAATTATATAACAGGCATTGATTATGTCATGTTTTTTTTAAAAAAATAGAGTTTTTATGTTATTTTTTGTATTTCCTTTTTTAATGTTTATTTTTGTCTTTCAGTTATATTAGCTTTTCTTCTTTCTAACCTGATTTTCTATATACAAAAATCAATAAAAATTATATTACAAAAGCAGAATTTTCTTCCTGTATAAGTTTAAAATACTGTTATAGTAGAAACTGGACAGGGGAATTTCTATGGGCTTCTTCTTTATATGAATGAGGATCAAATCACAAAACAATATCTTAGGTCTTTTTTAATTGTCAGAGATAAAATAAAAACACATAGTTTTTGTGTGCATGTGTGTTTATGTACCGGCGAGTCCAAGCCAAAGTAACCTTTTCCCTGTTGTCTTCCAATTAAAATTTCCAAGAATTTTAATTTAGGAATTTTCTTAGAGATTTACATAATAATATTAGTAATAGGCATTTTGGGTACAATCCCAAAACTTCTGAAGAACATTTTGAACACCCCATCAGCATTGACAAAATCACATCAGTCAATACAAAAGGCAGCACAGTTTACATCCTGTGACAATACCTCTATGAGTATAAGTATAATCTTTATTGTCATTGTACTTAAATACAACGAAATTGGTTTTAACCTCACTGGTGCAAAATTATAATAGAATTGAAAAAAGAAAGAAAAAGAAAAAAACTAGCATGTGCATGGAATGATTGTGGTTGTATTTAAAAGCCTCACAGCCCAAGGATAGAAACTATCTTTAAACCTGTTTGTTTGGCTGGCTATATTTTTATGCCTTCTGCCTGATGGTAGAAGTGCAAAGAGACACTGACCAGGGTGTGAATCATCTCTGAGTATCTTCCTTACTCTACTAAAGCAGCGAGATCTGGCGATGTCATCCAGTGGTGTCAGAGGGCAACCAATGGTTTCTTGTGCCAAATTGATCACTCTCTGTAGTGCCTTCCTGTCCACAGCTGGTAAACCAGCATATCATACTGTAATACAATATGTGAGGACACTTTCTATGGTGGACCGATAGAAAGAGGTCATCAGCCATTGTTCCATCTGATTTTTTCGCAGGACTCTAAGGAAATAAAATCTCTGTTGGGCCTTTCCATCCTTCCGAGGTGGGTAAAATGAGGACCCAGATTGTTGGGGGCAATATGCTGACTCTCTGTAAACCGCTTAGAGAGGCCTGAAAGGCCTATGAAGCGGTATATAAGTCTACTGCTATTGCTATATTGCTATTGCTATTGCTTTCCAATCACCAGAGATGTGTTGTTTTTCCAGGTGAGAGCTTGACTAATAAGCAATCCCAAGAATTTAAAAGAGGAAACCCTCTCCACATAGCCCCCCTCTAACATCATCAAGCAAAAACATCTGCCTATCCCAAATCTTTAGGAAGGATTGAATAGGTGATTAAACATGAAGTTAATTGCATTTATTTGTTGCCTGATTACTACAGACATTGGTAGTGTAAGTTAATAAAATATCTGCAACTTCAGTTTTTGTCCACCATATTTAATAAGGAACAGATATCTGGAGTAAGGGGCAGATCTGGAATATTGAGTAATATGACCAAAAAAATATCCTATTGTCTTACATTAATCCTGACCAGCAACAACCTAAATAAATATTAATACATTGTCTTCCAACACTTGAGATTAAGTTTCATATTTGATTAAATTTTTGATTAAAGTTTCATATTTGATTAAAAGAGCCAAGGTGGCGCAGTGGTTAAATGCAGCACTGCAGGCTACTTCAGCTGACTGCAGTTCAGCAGTTCGGCTGTTCAAATCCCACCAGGCTCAAGGTTGACTCAGCCTTCCATCCTTCCGAGGTGGGTAAAATGAGGACCCGGATTGTTGTTGGGGGCAATATGCTGACTCTGTAAACCGCTTAGAGAGGGCTGAAAGCCCTATGAAGCGGTATATAAGTCTAACTATTGCTATAAATTTGATATTTTTCCAATATTTTCTTTGTGCTTCCCCTCCAAAATGTTAACCGATTTTGTTAAAACCAATTTTAGGTATGAATGGTGGTGTTTAATTGCCAGGAGTTAATCCTAATGGTTAAGGTAATATATCATGAAACTATCTGGTCAAACATCTGGTTAATATACTGTACCTGCCGTATATCTATTTTTTAAAATTAAATTAAATAATTTAAAGCTAATAGACAGAATATATTTTACTTAATAGTGTGAAATCAATGAGAAGCTAGAAAAGCATTACAATGAATTTGAATCATAAGATGGCTGCACTTCATTTTAAGAAAAGGTTTCACTGAAATACAAAAGGCATACATGCCTAATTATTCACCTAGACAGAGCCAGTACCAGATGCCAAATCAGATCTTGTTCATTACCCATAGCCCTGGGAAATATAATTCCTATCTGAATTTTGAATAGAACTTTTCTTAGGCATGTCTGGGTCTGAAAACCCACTGCAGACAGGGTAGATGAAAGGTTTGGATCCAGATCCAGTTTGAAATCCCAAATTTATTCGGTGTTTGAGAGAATTGTGAGTCTGGTGCACCCTCACAATAATGTAATTTCAATAACTGACAGTAAAAATAAGTTTGTTGTTTATATTTAAGGTAAAGGACTATTTGCTTTACACCACAGAAATAAGACTGGTTTCCATTGTTGTCTTTTAAATAGATCATTGAAATTTGATGTATCAATCATCCTGGTGCATTTGGTTTACTCCCTTGTTGTTCCATTTTCACTCTATTCTTTACTTTCTCCTGCATCATTCCACATAGCTCAGTTTCTCTTACAATCCATTTGAACTCAGGAAATACACGTGTTGAATTAGTATCCCTTAGAAAAGTATTGGTTTATAGCTCATTAGCACATTCTCTTTAACTCAGTGTGCTTCTGCCTAATTCTGCTGCTACATTACCAAAAACCTCTGTCTCCAGCTACGAGCTTGATCCATTGTCCTATAATTTAAAAGATGGAAGAATACACTTAGACAATGCAAAAGTCCATTATTTATAACATATGCAACTTGGTGATACCTAAAGATGTGTCCAATACACATGCTATTTTCAGTAACCTCTTTAAATCTTTCTTTTTGCTATGCTTCTCTTTGCAATATTCAATGCAAAATATACATTGCTTTTTACAGGGTTATAACTTCAGTGTAATATATACTAATTCTTTAACTTATGCTTTCAAATGTCTTGTTCCCACTTGATCTAAGTACTTGCACATTTGCAAGCAGCTAATGAAAGCAGTGACTTCTTATTGCTTTTATTCAGTAGCATTGTAACAAAGATCACCATCACTAGCTCTTTATAATTAATTAATAATTAATAAATTCACAATAAAATACATTGATTAAAATACATAATAAAATAAACAAATATTTACAAGAATGGCTTTGTTCAACCAAGCTTTATTTAAATCACCTCATTGAAAAAAAATCAAAATTAAAGTATTGATTACTTCAAAATTGCTGAGCAGGCATGGGTAGTTTCAAAGCACTTAGCTGTTTGCAAATTCAATGGATTTTCTTCAACTTAAATTGTAATAGACAAAATACAGTGTTCTAACTTCATCTCAGCATATGAAGAAAGGTGAGGTGTGAGGTGGGATAGATGAGGACTACTAAGCTGACCTGACTAGACATTCAATGAGTTTTATGACTGACTACATTAAACTCTACCTATTATTCCAGGAGAGGAAGGTGCTGATAGTCCTCAGCAAAGATGAAGCCATCATTATCTTGCACAGTTGTCCTGAACTGTAAATTACCACACCAAATTACCTCATTCTTGGATGAACATCCCATCTATAAAAAACTGAAAAGAGACTCCACCAGTAACTACAAGAAAAAAAGGTGAAAGACAGCTTGAAATGTTTGGAACAAGAGGGCTCTATCAACAGGGCAACCTTCTACTTATTGGATGTTTACAAGATACTGTCTGTATCTTGGAGAAGCTATTCCTTGCCTCTGTAGATTTCTAAGGAGAACTACCTCTCAGACCATTGTCAGCATCATTAATTCACTGACATATAATATTGCTAAACACCTTGCCACTATACTAGCACCCTTGGTTGGTCACACACTGACCACCACATCCAGAACTTTGAAGAGATTACTTCAAAAATCAGGGTCCTTAAACTAGATACAGATGAAACCATGGTGTGATTTGATGTAACTTTCTTCTTCACCACTGATGCCCCAACAGCCTTAGCAGTAGATGCAACATCAACCAAGAGCAGATCTGCTGTCTGGACATGAATTACATAACATGTTTTTTACTGACAGAAACATGACTTGCCATGGATTCCCCCAGCATCTCATATTGTTGACAACCTATACATGAAATAAGTGGAGAAGAAAGCACTCAGCTCCTTCTAGGGGATGGCACCACCACTGGTTCACATATGTGGATAACACCTGGGTTAAAATCAAGGTCTTCACAGGCCATATAAACAAACTGGACTCAAACATCTAGTTCACCAGGAAGACATCAAGAACAAGAAGCAGACATTCCTAAATTGTGACATTCTGATTGGGCAATGTAGAAATATAGATCTACAGGAAACAGACACCACAGAGATCCACTCCCAGAGACCAATACTTGATTCCCACCATTAATTTCAACACAAAGTAGGACTCATCAGAAACTACATCATTGGCAAAATATATCCCCATCTTCAGGGATATACAAAAGAAGGAAAACAGGCACCTCAGGACAGATCTTAAGGCCTGTGGATATCTCAATTGGGCCTTTATTAAATCAGTATCTGGATGCAACAATAGGATGGCTGACAGAGCTGAGAGCTAGTTAATGGAAGAACTTGGTCATTCCTTATATGGCCAGTATATTAGAGAAGCTAAAATGGATATCTGGAAAACATCAAATACCTGTGTTCTTCAAAATTATAAAATAAAATAAATAATATAGTGTATGCAATTCAGTGCAATGAGAAGTGTTCAGAGTTCTACATTGGAGAAACCAGGCAGCCTTTACACAAGAGGATGGCCCAGCACAGGAGAAGCAACAACACAGGACCAGAATCAGTAGTACACCTTCACTTAAAAGGAAAAGATACTCTTTTGAGGATCATAATGTTCTCATTTGGAACAGGAAAGATGGTTTGAAAGAGGAATAAATGAATTAAGTTATGTTCAATACCAGGGATGTGCAGTCAGGGGAGGCACGGGAGGCGGGGCCTCACCAGTGTCATGAGGAAAAGAAAAGAAAATTAAATTAAAAGGAAAAAGGCTAAGATAGTTGCTGCCAGAATGACTCTGCTTAGTGCTAACGGCAGGGGGAGGCGAGAGAACTACGGGCCTCCTTTGCATAAGGAATTTTTCGTCTTTTAACCCTTGCTCAGAGTTAAGCAAGGGTTAAAAGGTGAAAAATTCCTTATGCAAAGGTGGCCCGTAGTTCTCTGCCTCCTGATCTGGGAGCAGCAAATCGTTCCTAAGTTGCTTTTTTATTTAATTTTTTATATTTTCATCATGGCGGGCGGACAAGAGGAGAGTTGAAATGATCCTCTGACACAGCTGGAAAAGGTGGGTCCAAGGGAGGGGGCAGGGGGGAGGAATTCAAAATTCCAATCATCCATCCCCTATAATATGCAGCTATAAAGTGATATTTGATGTTTGACCGAGTATATAAGTGTAGTAATATGGGACATCATTTTGAAATGGTCAGTTTCCTATAGAAAATTATAGTTATTCTTGAACACTTCCCAAAATTCACTGCAACATGTATGTATTATTTGGTTCACCAGTTGAAACAGAAATATCTCCCTGAAGAATATTTAAAGTGGTAAAAAGAAGCTGACTTCTTCAAATGAGGAGCCCGGACGAGGCTGGAGCGAGAGCTGCGGAGGCGAAAGGCGAAGAGGGGTGGGGGTGGGGTGTTCCAAGAGGCCCCCTCCCCTTTTTGCACTCCGCAAGCCAGGCCCACAGCAGCAAGAGGCTCAACTCCACTTCTATCACCCCCCTCCGCTCCAGAGAAGCCGACCACAGGCAAGTCTCCGCAGCCCTGGTTCCATCTCCAAGCAGCCCTGGGAGGAAACAGGCCAGGAAGGGGGAGCGGAATGCAGGTCCTCCGCTCCCAGAAAGTCTGGGGAGGGAAGCGGGGCTCCCAGGGCTGCTTGGAGATGGAACCGGGGCTCCAGAGACTCGCCCGCAGCCAGCTTCTCTGGAGTGGGGGGGGGGTGATAGAAGCGGAGCTGAGCCTCTTGCCACTGTGGGCCTGGCTTGTGGAGTGCAAAAAGGGGAGGGGGCCTCTTGGAACACCCCCCACACCTCTTCGCCTTTCGCCTCCATGTCTCTCGCTCCAGCCTGGGCAGGAACCGGCTCTCTTCTGTTGCAGGTGAGACATACTCCTGGTTGTCTGCAGCTCCAGCACCTGCAAGGTGGAAGTGTTTGCCCTGCGGGGTGGGCAAAAGCTGAAAGAAAGCGCCCCACCGCTTCTCTTTGACATAGAAGCGCCCCGCACCCCGCAGCTGGGTCGGACATAGCTGCGGAGCGCGGGATGCCTCTATTTCGGACATAGATGCTGGGGGGGAGGGGGCAAAAGCTGCTTTCTTTCTTTTTGCCTCACTAGCCAGAAGCTTCACCGCACATCACTGTTCAATAGAGGTAATGCCTCAGACAAAACCTGTCCCTAAATTTTATATTGTTCGTGTATCATTATGATACCAGGATGATCAAGACCAATTCACAGGTTCACTAGGGAGATCACACATAACAACCAACCTAACAAAAGTATTTAGGAGCAACAACTCTATGAGGTCCCCTTAATCAACTTACTCAAACTGAAGAAGCTATTAAAATAAACAGTGAAACATTTAAAAGAAAAAAGAAAAGAAGTCCAGTTACCATGACTCAACTTCCAGACAAGTTTACCAGTGGTGGGATATGACCGGTACACCCCGGTATGGTTCTGTACAGTGCTCCAGAGGGCCAACCTGTCCGCTCTCCTTACCGCTATTTGAGCCAATCGTGGCATTTGCACACGCACACAAAGTGTACGGCGCCTGCGCAATGCTCCACTGAACAGCTGGACCATCACGGGCAGTGGGTACGCATGTGTGCATGCACGTGGTGGGGGCCCGGCCCCGTTGCACCATACCGGTTGCACCAGGATCCGGAACCCACCACTGAAGTCTACCTAGATGACTGAGACTCTTCATTGACATAACTATCTATCAGAGTTCTTTTGAATTGGCATGTGTGATAATTAGATATCAGAAAGGTGAATATACCAATAAATAACTACTATATACCTCCAACTACTATATACCTTCATTCAGTTTTTCAGCTTCTGTAGTATACTCAGCTGCAAGACTTCTGTTTCATCTTTTTCCTTAATAAAACATACCTCTTACTAATTTGCCAACAAAATAAAACTTTAATCAAGGTCCAGTTCATTTTTGGATACAATCATACACCCTGTGTAATTTGGAAAGCTTTAAGTCTCTCAACAATGAGTAAAGTATGAGGCCAGCACTTTTAGATAGTAACTTAAAAATTTGCTCATTTTCTAAGAATAAGAACTGTTGTTTGATTAAAAATATCCTCTTTCTACAAGCCTTGAGCAAAGAATCAAATAGGTACTGTATTTGCCTGGACATTTTAAACCTTAACAATTGAAAGGCAATCAATTAATCTGGAATTTAGTAACCTCACCACCATGTATAAGGAATTTATAAACAAGCAGCACCTAAGGCATGATGAATGGGATTTACCATACATTGTCTTCAAAGTCCCTTGCAAGCATGTCACAGAAAGCTACGAAAATTTCAAATGATTTTCTTGTGCGTTGGGTCTTGGAAACATTTTTTAAAAATTCCTTTAAGTGAAGGTGGAATTGTGCAGGAGAACATTCCCCCCCTTTTTTTTTTACTCTTTCACTGCTGTTATTTATCATTAATCAGATTCAAGACAGATTTTCTTCCACCTGTGTTTTGTCAGCTCCTAATTTGCTCTCAAATGAATATGGGAAGGAAAATGCTTATGTGAGATTATATTAACTGCCTGGGTTTTTAAATGTTCCTCTGGGTTACAAGGTCTTCAACAGGATTACCTGGAAAAATCCCTACAGCATTCTGGAATTTATTGGAATTGATTAGCTACCTATTATCTTAACAAGTCTCTTATCCTGTGGAGTGTCATAATTGCTGCAGATCTAATTCTCTGCAAAAAGTTGTCTGACCATGATAAGGGAATAAATGTAATCACCCATATTGTGTATGAAAACATTCAATTTTTATGTTATTCTGTTGCAGTTTATAGTATCACTGGAAGTAAACTGGTAAATTATATAAACTTCTAAAGAAAAGTCATATTTGATTGCTTCATTTTTTATGTTCCTTGGTATAAAGAAAACTTCAACGTGAGCCTGAGATTTATAGGAAAATATCCAAAATCTTTGCAGAAGAGAGATTGCCTTGGGTTACTGTTCAATTTCTGCCACTAGTTTTCCTTGAAGGTAAATTTCACAATTTTCCTGGTTTAAAATAGTTTTCTTCTGGCGATAAGGTGAAATTGAATCTAAAGGACATGCACTATTTCATCATGCTACATGCTACAAATAATATATAAGGGATAGGTAACATGCCTGTTGTGGAAAGGGCATACAATGATGGATAAATACAACATTAATTTTCTTATTCAGTCAGGAAGATTGAATTATCAACAATCTAGCACAATTCTAGTTGAGTTATAAAAGAAATATTTTATAACTTAAGCAATTCCTGTAACATTTATTATATACTATAGTTGAATATACTGATTAGAATATCCCTGATTATAATAGATAAACTACAAATTAAACTCTCAGATTCTGGTTAATGTCAGGGTTCCAAGTAACAGCCCAACAACAGAGGATTCCGAGGCTTGAGTTTCTTCAAAGTTCCATTTTATTAGAGATGTCATATTGGCATATCTGGGACAGTGGTGGGTTCCGGATCCTGTTGCAAATGATATGGTGCGATGGGGCGCAGCGGCGACCACATGAATGTGCGCAGTGGTGCATACATGCACACAATGCACGCATGCATCCTTACCTCCTGTGATGCTCCGCGATGCCTCTGCAACATTCCAGATGTTTGGTAGAGCATTGTGCAGGCGCCATATGCTGCAAGCATGTGTACAAATGGCCCATTTCCTTCAAATACAGGTAAGGAACAAGGGCGGGAGGGTGGGCCCTCTGGAGTACCATACCAGAACGGTACCTGGTGCTCCCAGCAGGCACCGGTATGCCCGTGCCGGGGTGTACCACCTGCAATCCACCACTGATCTGGGAAAAGCTGAATCTGAAAGTTTCCTGGTTTTCCCCACTCAAGTGAAAGTTCAAGTCCCTGCCCAGCAGTCACACATCCATCACAAATCCCTCCAGTTATGCCACTCCATGTGCAGGGCAAGATGTCCTTGACTCTCTGAGAAAGGAATATTATTTCTACTATGTATCTCTCATACTCCATATAATTCCCCCTCCCATTTTCCCACAGTTAAAAATGTAGCATATGTAGCAGGCCTGAAGGGCCAGTGCAAAAGATGGCTTCCGGGCCTGACACAAATATGTGCCGCCTGTGATCACCCTATCCCATTGAACCAAAATATTGTCTGGCCAAAATTGGAAAAATACAAAATTGAGAGAACTGTGATTGTTGTAGCTGCCAGGAAAACTGCAGGTAGTCTGCAGGTGCAGGTAGTCCTCATCTGCAAATGGCCGGTAACTTTCTTGCTCCGGTCGAGCAGATGGGGAAAACGCCGAAAACAGCAGACGTTTTAACAGCAAACCCTGCAAGTAAGGTCTAAAGCGGTAGGGCATGACTGTGGGGATCCGACCAGGCAACCAGCTGGGGAGTCGCCGTCCGTGGCTTGCTCCCTGGCGTGTTTCTAGCTTGTGTGGCTTTTTCTCTGGCATCTCTCCATTGGGCAGCGAAAATGGCGGCGCTGCACTAACAGCGCCGCCCCTGGCAATTTTCAACAATGTTGGGCTTCTTGCAACCCTTATTCTCGGACTGAGGACTGAAGAAACCTGGGAAAACTTTTTGAGACCGTTTGAACTGCCAGCAAGGGGATGGTTGGCTCAGATGAGGCCAACTGAGATCAGGCGGCTGCCCTTGCTGCCGCCCTTACAGCCCCTCCAACCCCCCCTTCCTCTCTGTTTTCATCACGCCTGGCTTATGGCAGTCCTGGTGACCTTTGTTCGTGCTTTTTTCGGAGGGGAGTCGGTCCACTGCTTGTCTTCAAGGAGTGGGGTGGCTGATCCGTGTGGTGCTAGACGAAGGTGGATATGTGACTGTGCTTATCATCACCTCAGCCCCTTCGGGCACCTCCCGACCTCCACTTGACTGGACTCTCTCTGTGCTGTGGCCCCTCTTTTGCCCTCTTGTGGCTGTGGGGCCTCTTGCTCTTTGTTATCTCTCCCATCTGGCTCTCCCGGCTTACGGACTCCGGACTACCTATAGACTCTGGACCCTGGACTCCCAGACTTATGACCTGGTTTCCCTGATACGACTACTGCCACGACTACTGCTGCCACTATTACTTTAGAGACACTATTTCAACTATCCAGACTTGTTTCCCCCCTTGTCATACCACCTAGAAAAGAAGACGAACAACTTCTTCTATATTCCCCTACCACAGAATTGGACTGGACCTTCCTGCAAACCCACCTGCAAATCAAGCTGAACTTGCACATTTTTTTAATCAACTGCGCAATTTCCTTTTGTATGGAGAGTGCATGTGGTACGTATGTGTTGGCTGAATGATCCCACAGCTTTAATTTAATGAACTTTTTTAGCTATTGTATTGTATAAATTGTATTTTATTAGTGGGGTATGTATGTGCAGAATGCTTGGCTGGTATGGATGAGAGGACTGAGAGTGCAGCCAGGAGCCCCCACCACTGAGTGCACAAGCAGAAGTGGATGGGGGCCCGGTTCTGTGCCTCTCATCCCAGAATGTGTGGTATGAACGGCCTGCCGGGGAGAATGGAGGCTACGGGAGGGGAAGTGGGGCCGACGGGTGTGGGGATGGGCCGGTGCATCCCAATCATAGTTGGGAGAGGCAGGTTTGATAGGAGTTATAGGGCTAGCCATTACCGGGGAAGGAGGGTTCGCTACGTTACAGCGATCCCGCCCTTCTGGCCCTGTTAGCTCCACTGGCGAGAGCTGTCAGGGCCCTGGTCTCAGACTCTTGCTGCTAAATGCCAGGTCTGTGGTTCACAAAGCTCCCCTCGTCCGGGACCTAATATTAGACGAGGGGGCAGACCTGGCATGTATTACTGAAACCTGGCTGGGCCATGAGGGAGGAGTCCCCCTCACTGAAATGTGCCCAGAAGGGTTTCAGGTGCGACACCAGTCGCAACACCAGAAAAGGGGTGGGGGAGTGGCAGTCATCATCTGAGAGTCACTAGTTTCTCGTAGGATCCCTGCTCCAGAGACTGTCGGGTGTGAGTCCCTTCTGGTGAAGTTGGACCTTGGGGGTCAAGTGGGTTTGTTTCTAACATACCTATCTCCCAAGTGCCTTATGACAGCCCTGCCTGTGCTGGCGGTTGAATTCCCCAGACTTATTGTGCTGGGGATTTCAACCTGCCGTCGCTCGGCGAACGCTCTGATGGAGCACAGGAGTTCATGGCTTCCATGACAGCCATGGACTTGATCCAGGTAATTCAAGGTCCGACTCATACAGCGGGTCACACACTCGACCTCGTGTTTCTCTCGGAGCAGTGGGGACGTGATCTAGATTTGAAGGGCATTAAGATCTTGCCCTTGTCATGGTCAGATCACTTCCTATTGAGGCTCGACTTTCGGAAACCAATCCCCCACTGTAGGGAGGTGGAACCGATTAGGTGGTTCCGCCCCAGGCACCTGATGGACCCCATGGGATTTCTAGTGGCAATACGGGCGGCAAAATGTGCGCATTTTTCCGCTCTTATTGCATCCGCAGAATCGTACCCAGCCGCCCTGTTTAGGATAGCCTGCTCCCTCTTGAAAGGGAGGGATGTGGACAAGCCTCTACAGGGTAGAGCTGAGGAATTTGTTCAGTTTCTGTCGGATAAAATCGCTCGGATTCGGACGGACCTGGACTCCACTTGGATGGTACCAGTCGAGACGCCGGGGGAAGGTCTTGATCGGATTTTGTGGAGCGAGTTTCAACTTGTTGCTCCTGAGGAAGTGGACAAGGCCATGGGAACTGTGAGTGCCTCCACCTGTTTACTGGACCCGTGTCCCTCCTGGCTGGTCTCAACCAGCAGGGAGGTGACACGTGGTTGGTTCCAGAGGATTGTTAACACCTCTCTTTGGGAGGGATCCTTCCCGTACCCTCTAAAGGATGCGTTGGTGAGACCCCTCCTTAAGAAACCTTCCCTGGATCCAGCCATCTTGAACAACTATCACCCAGTCTCCAACCTCCCATTTGTAGGGAAGGTTGTCGAGAAGGTGGTGGCCTTTCAACTCCGATGGACCTTGGATGAAATAGATTATCTGGCTCCCTTTCAGTCGGGTTTCAGGCCTGGTTACGGAACCGAAACTGCTTTGGTCACACTGATCGATGATCTCTGGTGGGCCAGGGATAGAGGACATTCCTCTATCCTAGTGCTTCTTGACCTCTCAGCGGCATTCGATACCATTGACCATGGTATCCTTCTGCGACGGTTACGGGAGGTGGGAGGCACCATCTTAAGGTGGTTCTCCTCCTACCTCTTGGACAGGTCACAGTCGGTGTTGGTTGGGGGACAGAGATCGACCCCTAGGCCCCTCAAATATGGGGTGCCGCAGGGTTCGGTCCTATCCCCCCTCCTATTTAATATCTACATGAAGCCGCTGAGTGAGATCATACGCCGGCACGGGATCAAATATCATCAATATGCGGACAATACTCAATTGTATCTGTCCACCCCGTGCCAACTCAGCGAAGCAGTTGAAGTGATGTACCAGTGCCTGGAGGCTGTCAGGGTCTGGATGGGAACGAACAAGCTTGCACTCAATCCAGACAAGACCGAGTGGCTATTGATGCTGTCTCCCAAGGATGGTCCAGACATTCCACCTCTTAGCCTGAGGGGTGAAATTATACACCCCTTGGAGAGGGCCCGCAATTTGGGTGTCCTCCTGGATCCATAGCTGACATTAGAACACCATCTGTCAGCTGTGACCAGGAGGGCCTTTGCCCAGGTTCGCCTGGTGCACCAGTTGCGGCCCTACCTGGACCGGGAGGCACTTTGAATGGTCACTCATGCCCTCATCACCTCAAGACTGGATTACTGTAACACGCTCTACATGGATTACTGTAACACGCTCTACACCCTGAAGAGTGTTCAAAGACTACAGTTGGTCCAGAATGCAGCCGCGCGAGCGATAATGGGTGTACCTAGATACACCCATGTTACACCTATCCTCCACGAGCTGCACTGGCTCCCCATTGGTCTCCGGACGTGCTTCAAGGTGCTAGTCGTTGCTTTTAAAGCCCTACATGGTATAGGACCTGGCTACTTGAGAGACCACCTCCTGCCATTCACCTCCCAAAGACCAATAAGATCGCACACGTTGGGCCTCCTCCGGGTGCCGTCAACCGGTCAATGCCAGCTGGCGGCCCCCCGAGGGAGGGCCTTCTCTGTAGCTGCACCGGCCCTGTGGAATGATCTACCCATTGAGATCCGGACCCTTACCACTCTCCCGGCCTTTCATAAAGCGACCAAGACCTGGCTGTTCCGGCAGGCCTGGGGCTGTTGATTACTATCCAGCCCTCTTAGACTGAATGGATGGTGTATCAATTTTAATAATTGTATCTTTTCTTAACTTTTTTAAATGTTTTATCTTGCTTGTCAGCCACCTAGAGTCCCAATGGGAGTGGGCGGCATACAAATTTTATTAAACTGAAACTGAAACTGAAAACCTGAGCTGCTCCAGCTCTGCTAATTCAGCATGGATGCTGAAATTCTCCAGGCAGATCATTCTAGAAGCCAATAGCAAGTCTAAAGTTATTCCATCAATGGTGGTATGCAGCAAAATCCTTAGTTTGCCTGAGTGCCCAACACAACGTACACTCCAGAAAAAACATTGGTAGATAACCCTGCATAGACAAATTATAGCAACTTTCTTTCTCTTATTTTTTAATTTTCTGGTGCTGTCTCTTAAACATTGTATTCACAGCAGCTAGCATGCTTCAAATAACTTTTAGAACTACTTATATCCTAGAGCAACATTTTCGGCTTTGCAAATTAGCAAGGGGCGGGGAAAAGAAATGGTACTGCATGCATGGTGGGCAAGCATACATATGTGCAGCTCCATTTGCATGAGTGCACACCCACAACTTGCTCACTACAGGCGCAACCCCCCCCCCCCATTTTTTGCATGCTTTTTTCACCCTCCCCAGGCTCCAGAGGCTTTATAGGAGGCTCCAGGGGCTTCCCTGAAGCCTCCAGAGCAGTCAAAATGACCCTCCTAACAAACTGGAAGTCACTTCCAGTTTGCTCAGAGGGTCGTTTGAAGCACTCCGAAGGCTTCAGGGACCTTCAGGAAGCTTCCCTGAAGCCTTCGGAGCAGTCAAAATGACCCTCCGAGCAAACCAGAAGTCCATTCTTGAACTTCTGGTTTGCCCATAGGGCTGGTTTTTGCGCTCTGGAGGCTTCAGGGAAGCTCATGAAGTCTCCAGAGGGCCTCCAGGGGGGCAAGGGAGGCTCTTTTCACCCTTCCCAGGCCTCTGGAGCCTGGGGTGGGCAAAAAATGGCTTTTAAAAAGGGTGAACTCGCGTGCCCTGACAAATGGCTCCACGTGCCACCTGTGGCACGCATGCCATAGGTTCGCCATCCCGGGCCTAGGGGTTGGGGACCCCTATCCTAGAAGGCTTTTAGGATAGCTCTTCAAATATTTGAACACAAATATCTCCATGAGATATTTCCTTTTCAGATGAAGCATAAATCATCTCCAGCTTTTCTGCTTCTTGTTTGTCTCCAGGCCCTTCATTATATTGGTTGCTTTCTTATGGTTAAGCTCAAGTTTCTAAATATTTTTCCTAATACAGGTAATATTTGTTTAGCAATCATAATTGGGACTGGCAATTATCATCTATAAAGCAAAGCAGTTGCTACAGTGAGTGAAACCATGACTGTATGTTCTTACTTCAGCTTTGCTTTGCTTTATAAATGAAGATCATAAAGGTAATGATTTGTTGTAAACTTACTTTTTCATCACCACCAAAGCTGTGAATAGTCACTAAAGAAAGCAGTCACTAAATAAGGACTGTGTGAATTTAATGTAATATTCTAGGTGTGAACTCATCATTTCAGAATAGTGACATATAGAAAGTTTCCAGCCTCCCTATTTCCAAATGTTTTCTTATGACAATAAAGGCAAACTACTTTGTAGAAAGAGTCAACTTTAAGAACAATTCCAAAATTTCTCAAAATATGTGGTGGCACTGGACTGAAATATATCTTAACATATCCAAACAATAGCAGATAACTCATTATGATATAATGACAGAGTACCCTTTAATGGCAGAATCTTCCTACTTCCACTATTACCCATGGCTGATTGTTGCAATTGGCTTCAGTTGTCAAAACACATTGTTCTACTAATAAATTAGAAGTACTTCAAAGTGCATAATTTGGGGCAGCTCTTCTTAAACAGCACATGATGTTTTTCTTCTTTGTCTAGGTGATGTGAGTAATTTATTACAGTTCCTCAAAACCTATAAAAGTTCCACAACCTTTGTGGAAAGGTTGTTTGGACACTAGTATTCTTGCTACACATTTTCTTTGCCAATATTCTCTCAGTGTGTTTTTGATCAGATCTAACTCATGGCACTTTTATGATTTTTTCCCCCTCAAGCTGGTTTATTTTCACAATAATTAATCTGCCTTTTCTTGGATTTCTAAGACTCCTACCCTTCGGTAAAATTGATGGCATTCTCTTCTTCCAAGTGATATTGATCTCAAATATTCTCCACTTACTTACCATATGTTTTTATACCAAACTGCTACCTAATCATGTTATTCTTTGCATACCCAGGCACATACTTTTTTATTAAAGGGAGTAATTTCAGAAGGAAACATTGGCAGGTAACTTTGAGATTTCTATGTGTGAGTATATATGTAATGTTTGTCAGCTGAAGAAGTTTTGTTATCGAAACCAGATGACATTCATTCTTGCATAGGACAGGTATTTCAATTTGTTTCTCAAAGTTACATTTTATTAACAATTTATTACTATGAAATTACAGAACCACTCAACAATAATGTCTCCCTCCATAGTGAAATTATATAGTTCCTCTCTGGCATCCAAATAAAATGCTCAAATTTAATCTTGCGAATTTTTAGACGAACATACAACACCTTATCGGAATCAGTGTGAAAATAAAAGTATAGAGGAGGATGTTATTTTAGATTTTGAACTTTTACAAATTTTGCAGTGCTGAATTATTGTATCAAAATGTCAGGAAAGTATGCATTTTGAGCATACTTTGCGGAAAAAAATAGGCTTAGAAATTCTAACTTTATGATAATATGTTTTCAAAAATATAGTTGTTCTTAAATGTAATCATGTTTTCAAAAACATGATTTAAGAAGAAAATATGAATTATAAAATAACAAGCCAAATTTATTTATATAAGAACAGGGTTATGTGCCTAATCATACATGCAGTATAAGGAATGTGTCAAAAGCAAGATGGGCTATGTGGAACTCAATCATAGAAATAATTATATCAATACAATAATTTGGTATGTTTTTTAAAAACAATATTAAAATATTATTAAATCAATATTAATCATATTCTTAAAATGGTTTATAATAAGCCACACATTCCTGCAGCATGAGCACAGTCGCAATAAGAGCATGCTGTTGAAATGAATGTTTTAAATATCAAAGTAAATTAAAATGTTTCCCTTGGTACCTATAGCAAATGAACATAGGGTTAAGCTAATTTCTTGGGAAAACTTTAAATGCAGCAAGATTGCTTTCTTTATACAATACATAAGATGACCAGGCTGAGCCTTAGGGAGAGGTCAAACGGGTCATCAGTCATGAGTCCCTTTGTTCCCACAAGAGATCTAAGCCCAGCCCACCTTTAATTTCTTTGATTCTTATTTATTGCCAACTTTCTTAACCATCCCAGCACTTAACAACATAGTTTAAAATGTTGTTTTACAGCAACAAAAACATTTCTTGAAGACAAAGCACTGAATGATTCCAAAGAATTTATTAAAACAAACAAAGTCATTTATTTTATAACATGGATGGCTATATAAATTTGAAAAAATAAATAAAAATTCTTCTTGCAAAAATGTGAAAGATGAAAGTGGAAAAATATGTATTATTTTACTACTACTCTACATTGGAAATAATATAATTACAATGGACAAATGAACATCACTTGTTAACTTATAATAGGGAAATATTGAATCTGGTATGTATTAGAAAACTTTCTTATAACAATAATATTTACACATATAATACTTTCTAAACAAGATTACTATTAATAGTGTAATTGTATAAACTTTTTTTTTCATTTTAATTCTATTCAAATTTTACCATCTTCTTTTACATTGTGAGTCTTTATGACTCAGTTCAAGACCCGAGTGTTATGCAACAGAATGAGCATATGGGGTAACCATACGTGATGAAATGTTTAACAGACTCTTAACAGAAAGGGAACAGGAACATTAGTGCAGGGGACATGAAAAACATGAGAAAGAGACCTAGATTAACCCTGCCTTAAATACACTAGGTATAAATCTATGTGGAGAATTGTAGGCTTGTGAAATTATGTTATACTATCTATTAGCAGTATATTCCAGAAATCCAGGTGTTTTTGTTACCTGTTTGGTCTTGCAGGGTTTATATTATCTGATTACAAATTGTGATATATTCTCTACTTATTTGAAAAAATGTGTTGATGTATACTGATTTAAGTTAATAAATTAAGAAATGTATTAAAGGGGTAATTATATTAAATAAATTTATTAAAGAGGTAACTTGATTCAATAATTCTATTCAATTGTACTGTGTGTACAATCACATGTTGATTAGGTCCACTGGGAATGAAGATCCTGAGAAGGAAAAGAAAAAAACTCTCTGCATTTTTCCCTTCTCAAAACTAAAGCTTCATGCAGAAATTACACAAATTACAATCATAATGTATGTTTGCTTATAAATCCTTATAAATATTCAGATCCCTGGAACAAGGGCAATAGAGCTGGCTTCATATCATAAATTGTTTATGTTGAAATGGGAAAACCAATTTAGTTGTATTTAAGTACAGTGACAATAAAGATTATACTTAAAAATACAAATATAATCACAAGTAGAATGTCTGCGAACACACTGTTTTGTTTGCACAGAATTATCACATGAACATTTAGTTGTACAGAAGTTTGAACACTGATTCATTACAAGTGTTTTTCTGAGCAACATAACTAATAAAATATCAGAGGTTTCCAGTGGAAAAGCTCTCTGTTTGCCTTGAGGAAAAAAATATTTATTGCTGGATTCATTAGTTCTGAGCCAAAAAAATCTGCTATGTAATCATACTAGTGATACATACACAGACTGTTCAGGATAACATTTTCCCAATTAAAAGTAGAACCCCAGTTGTTTTAGAACTTTTTATAGTCCTATGTCATTCACATTTAATTCCTCCCTCATACATCTCCATAAACGGACAAGTATGGAATAGAGGCAGAAGGAAAAAGAATTTAATTCTCTGCAAATTTTCCTCATCATAATGTAGCTATTAGCTCAGGAAAAGTAGGAGTTAAGAGCAGAGGACAAAAAGCATTTTTCTTTATATGACTGTAAGGATGGCTAAGATTTACAGAGAGAGTAGCATTACTGAAGATTCGTCTTATCTAAACTTATAGATCATACAGCAAGGACACTTCTGGCAAGATGAATGTTTAAAACTTCTGGCAAGATGAATGTTAAACTCTGACTTCTAATGAATATAACAGATACCTTAGCATAAAAGAAAGAGAAAAGGCTATTTATTTCAAAGATGAGTAGAAAGAAGGAAGGAATGAAGGGAGGGAGGGAGGGAGGGAGGGAGGGAGGGAAAGGATTAATTCAGAGGAAATAGTAAGGAATATTGTAAGAAGGAACCGTATATGGATGAAAAAGTGTACCAAATGTAAATATTGTCATTGCTATATACTGAAACCTATTAATAGGTTACCTGAGATTTCACCAAACAACTGAAAGTTTTTACCACCATAATCATAATGTAAAACATTAGCAAGAAATGTATGTCTTTGGAACACAGGTAATGTTAAATCATTCATTCAAACAAACCATCCCCAACTCAAGGATTGTTTGCTTTTCTATCTTGCCAAATAAACATTATTTTTCTCATTTATAACAAATGATGCATAATTAAATAAACAAGTTTGCAGAGTTGCTCAGATCTATTTCAATATCTAAGGCCTCCAACAATGACATTTATATCATTACATTGAATACATGGCATTATTTATTCAGATAAGATGTATGGCATAGATACATTTTAAATTTGTTAAATTTCCAGAACCAGCATGCTCAAAATTATAAGTAGAGAACAAACCAAACAAATTTAGAATGATTATTATACAACTTGTGCCCTGTTGTGTTATCAGTTCAGATATATTTCTTACCTAAACAGAGAAATAGACTGACTATGGGTGAGCAAAAAAGCAGTGGGAATGGGAGCAACTTCTGTCTTTCTATCAGCTTCCCCAATGAGTTTCCTTGAGGGAAGTTGGTTAGAAACTTCATAATTCTCTCCTCTTGTTTCCTCTTCCCTTTCTCCTCTCCTCTCTCTTTTCTCTGGTCTTTCTTCCTCCATGTTTGTTCCTGCCTTCATTCCTTTGTTCCTTCCTTCTCCCTTTCCCTTCCTCCTTTTTCTTCATCCTCCTCCATCCCTTTGTTCCTTGTTTCCTTTCCTTCCCTCCTTCACTTCTCCTTTCCTCCATCTCTCTATCTTCTTTCTTTCCTTCTTCCCTCCCTCCTCTGTTCCTCCCCATTACTTGCTTGCTTCCTTTCTCCTTCAGGAACAGCTCCTTCAAGAGCAGCTAAACTGTGGCACTCAGTGACGTGCGGTGAGGTTTATGCCTGGTGAGGCTCAGCTGGGCATCCTTTTGCGAAGCCTCGGCGGTGGGGGGGGGAATTTGCGGCCTCGGCGGTGGGGGGGAATTTGCATGGCGGGAGCCGCCAAGCGCCCGGGTCTGCAGCAAAGCCGCTTGGCGGCTCCCGCGATGCAAAGTGCCCCGCCGCCCACCTGCTGACCCGGCCTGCGGCCGCTGCTTCTCCAAGCTCCACCGCTTGAAGTCTTGGATCGCCTCTGGGGAAAAGCTGAGTGAGAAGCGGAGCGAAGCTTCTCCGCGGCCTCCCGGCACTGCGCAGAGCCTCAGCGTGGACATTTCCAGCCACCCACAGGGGGACTAGGAGGGAAGGAGTTGCTCCTTGGGAGTCTATCTAGCCAGCAGCCCCAGGAGACACCCCCCACCCCCCAGAGAAGAATTGGGGCCACCAAAGCTCCCACACCCACCCACCTTTGGGATGCAAGAGACAGCAAGGCTTGCAGCGAAGGGAATCTGAAGAAACCATCCTTGGATCCAGCTGTTTTAAATAACTATCATCCGGTCTCCAACCTCCCCTTTGTGGGGAAGGTTGTTGAGAAGGTGGTGGCCTTTCAGCTCCAGCGGTCCTTGGAGGAAGCCAGTTATCTCAATCCTTTCCAGTCAGGCTTCAGACCTGGCTGCAGCACAGAAACCGCTTTGGTCGCATTGACCGATGATCTTTGGAGAGCCAGGGATGGAGGCCACGCCTCCATCCTGGTGCTCCTTGACCTCTCAGCGGCTTTCGATACCATCGACCATGGTATCCTTCTGCGACGACTGCGGGAGGTGGGGGTGGGAGACGCTGTTCTACAGTGGTTCTCCTCCTACCTCTCGGACAGGTCGCAGTCGGTGTTAGTTGGGGAGCAGAGATCGACCCCTAGGCCCCTAACGTGTGGGGTGCCGCAGGGTTCGATCCTGTCCCCCTTACTTTTCAACATCTACATGAAACCGCTGGGTGAGATCATTCGACGGCACGGGATAAAATACCACCAATATGCGGACGATACCCAGTTGTATCTGTCCGCCCCGTGCCAACTCAACGAAGCGATGGATGTGATGAGCCAGGGTCTGGAGGCTGTTAAAGACTGGATGGGGGTCAACAAGCTTGTGCTCAATCCAGAAAAGACCGAGTGGCTGCTGTGTTTCCCTCCCACGAAATGGCCAAGTGTTCCATCTCTCAGGCTGGGGGGTCAAATTATACGCCCCTCAGACAGGGTTCGCAACTTGGGAGTCCTCCTGGACCCACAGCTGACCTTCGAACATCATTTGTCAGCTGTGACCAGGGGGGCATTTGCCCAGGTTCGCCTGGTACACCAGTTGCGTCCCTACCTGAACTGGGAGGCCCTCACAACAGTCACTCGTGCCCTTGTGACCTCTAGGCTGGAATACTGCAATGTGCTCTACATGGGGCTGCCCTTGAAGAGCATTCGGCGACTTCAGGTAGTCCAGAATACGGCCGCGCGAGCGATTGTGGGTGCACCTCGCTTCACCCACATTACACCTATCCTCCGCGAGCTGCACTGGCTGCCTGTCGATCTCCGGGTGCACTTCAAGGTGCTACTTATCACCTATAAAGCCCTTCATGGTAGTGGGCCTGGGTATTTGAGAGACCGCCTACTGCCAATTACCTCCACTAGACCGATACGATCGCATCGATTAGGCCTCCTCCGAATTCCATCTACTAGCCAGTGCAAACTGGCAACTACCCGGAGGAGAGCCTTCTCGGTGGCTGCTCCGACCCTCTGGAACGAACTCCCCATGGAGATTCGGACCCTCACCATCCTCCAATCCTTCAGCGCCGCTTTGAAGATCTGGCTGTCCCGGCTGGCCTGGGGTTAAGATTCCAACCCCACCCGAATTGTGTGACTGTTGTGCTCTTTTTTAATATGTTGTATTGTTTCCATATTGGAATACTGTTTGTCTTTCCCCCCCTCCCTTTTTGAATTGTGAGCCGCCCTGAGTCCCCCCCAGGGAAAAGGGCGGCATACAAATAAAGGAAATGAAAAAATGAAAAAATGAAATGAATCTGGACCCTGGGAAGGTTGGGGAGGGGTGAAGAGTGAGCCTCCTCCTTCTCCCCCACTCCTCTCTCCTCTGAAGCGCGACCTCCGAAATAACCCGCCCAACGTAAGCGTGCTCAAGAAGACATGATTGGCTGCTTCCAGATCAGGAGGCCGGAGAATTAGTGCCTCTTTTCCATCTGAACTTCTTTGCCTTTTAACTCTTTCTTAACTTTTAGAAGGCGAAAAATTCCTTATGGAAAAGAGGCCCCGAGTTCTCTCGCCTCCTGCTTTGGTTAACACTAAGCAGACACCAAGCCACTGTGACCTGGAATCTGGTAGCAACTATCTTGGCTTTAATTATTTTTTTAAAAAAAATTAAATTTCTTTTCTTTTCCTGAGGAGAGTGGTGAGGCTCCGCCTCCCTTGCCTCTAGTGACTGCACGTCCCTGGTGGCACTCCTACATTATACTAAATGTTTGCCAGATATTGCATCTTGCATTCTACCAAGTACCATCCAGGTAACTATCTAACAAGCTGAAGACAAGTTTATTGGGCGATTAGGCATAGCAGCAGAATTCAGTGCAATGCTTTTTATTACTTGTAAATAGAGTAATCTGTATCCTATGTGCAGCAGGAGCCATCATGAGTATTTGATTCATTGGAAGGGCTACCCTGATACCAAACTGCGGAAGGATATAACTAAAATTAAACTGCACATGGCCTGCAATTTTGCCATTCCCATTTAAAATAACGTCACAAACTCAAATTTGTGTGTGTGTGAGAGAGAGAGAGAGACAGAGAGAGAGACAGAGAGGGAGGAAGGGAGGGAGGGAGGATGAGAGAAAGTTATGATGGCTGTTATTGCCCATGCTGTAATTCTATATGGTTGTTTTTAATAATCTTAAATTATATATTGATATATTGTATTCTGTAAACCAACCACAATCTTTTGCAATGGAGGAACTATAACAAATCCTTCCTTCCTCCTCCTTCAAATTATCAGTCCATCAGATAATTTGGCCCAATCTCCCTAATGACTCATGGTAATTTTTAAAAGAACTAATAACCAGAAATATGCAAATGTAAGAAAAATAGTGAAGCAGCCATTTTACCACCCTAATTTTCATGGCTCAGCCCAACAATAGCTCTTACTTTGGTTTGGTTTGGTTTGGTTTGGTTTGGTTTGGTTTGGTTTGGTTTGGTTTGGTTTGGTTTGGTTTGGTTTGGTTTGGTTTGGTTTGGTTGGTTTGGTTTGGTTTGGTTTGGTTTGGTTTGGTTTGGTTAACTGTTACATTTCCTCCAACAGCATTTAGTTATTTTCTAATTTGTCTCATCTCCCAGAGCTCTTCATTATCATGAGCGTCCCTAGATTAGCAAACTGGAAAAGGTTGCTCAAACATATTCCTGTCCAAAGCCATTATCACTTTCCAATCCAGTAACACATCACAGTCAACCTGTTCTAGCACCTCCCATATCGGAAAATGAACTTAGAATATTGTATACTTTCTATACAACTATTTGGGCAGCAGAAAAGCCAACTGATTCTTAGGAATTTGCGAAAGGCATTTTAATTAAGACATCAAATCAAAGCATGTTTTCAAAATTTTATAGATATAAATAGGTCAAACATGAAGCTTTTGAAGCTTTATAAATGCACAGAAAGAGAAGTTCGTTGGATTTTTGTTTGTTCTCATCAGTTCAAATGGATTTTTTAGTACCACATCTCCCACCCAGCTCCAGTCCCCAGAAATTGTTTGTGTTTATATTTTTTGGTCTGGCAAACCTGTTCCAAAAGCTATATATATTGCTATATTGTCTAATGCATATTGTATATATTGTATAAGTTAATTTCAGTTAACTCCACAGTTTTCATTATTCATTTTAGTTATGATAAAATGCAATGTTCTGGGGAAAAATGACACTATTTGTGGAATTAGATTCTACTTTACTGTGTTTAAAATTTTTGGTAGCTACTAATTTCACTTTACTCATGGTTGAAATATCTTAAAATGTGAGATGCAATTAGGTTATTTAATTGCAAACTATGTAGTGTTTTCAATATTACCTTAAACTTAAATTCCTTATCTCTGTCATAATCCAATAAAATCTACTCACTCTCACGGACAACATTAGAAGTCACTTTGGTTTATATGATTTTCATTAACGATAGATTACCCATTTGTTATTATAGGAAATGACCACTTTGTGAACATATAAGCTGTGTTGCCATCCGAGCAGAGCATTTGTTAGATTAAGTGTTAAGAATCTGAGATCATAAAACTCCTGTAAATGAAATCTTCCTCTACATGTATTTATTTGGTTAGTGAGATTAATTCTAAGATCACTCACTTATTTGGGCTCTGCATTAAGGCTTTGTATGCCAAACCATTATGTAGTTTCAGTTTTATATTTCTTCAGTAATTGCCTCTTTGTAAGAAACCTTCTAGTTAAATAGGTGATGACTTCACATGGGAAGGATTCAAATTTTGCAGAAGGAGTTCAAAGTCTTTAAGGAGATTTCTAGAAATGTTTTATGCCTGCCCGTCCACACATCATCAAGATGAAGAGCGAGAGGATGAATTCTGGGAGTTGAAGTCCACAAGTCTTAAAGCTGTCAAGTTTGAACACCCCTGGGGTTTTTCTTTCTAAAGGGTTAGGGTGCAAGGGTCTTGTAACTTGACAGCTTTAAGACTTGTGTGCTTCAAATGCCAGAGTTTCTGGGCCAACATTTTGGTTGCTAAGCAAGAGCATTGTTAAGTGAGTTTCACCACATTTTACAAGTTGGCCACTCCCACCTAGTCACATGACTGGCAAGCCACTTCCATCCAGTCACATGGCCAGCAAGCCACTCCCACCTGGTCACATGGCCAGCAAGCAACTCCCACCCAGTCACACAGCCAGCAAGCCACTCCCACCCGGTCACATGACCGGCAAGCCACTCCCACCCGGTCACATGACCGGCAAGCCACTCCCACAAAGCAAACCACACCTACAGAAGAGGTTCTAAAATTTTTTGAAACCCTCCACTGACACACACATACATACACGTGTGTGTGTTTGAATTGATTCATTTTATTTTTTGAATATAACATATTAAATCTCATCTCTAGAGAAGGCAAATCATGTGTAGCACTCACGGCAATTGCTTTCATTGCCTTGTCATTAAAATAGATTGATTTCAAAAAGAAACCTGAATTTTAGGTCAATCCTAAAGTTATGATTTAAAATAAAGCTTATGGAAATTAACTGGAGGAAAATCAGCCCAATTTTTAATATATATTTTCCACTAGGAATAGTTCTCACTTACCAGCTGCTCATTCAGCAACTGTTGAGTTATGATGGCGCCAAAGAAGGAGACTTGAAACTAGTTCTTGAAATTATAGCTGTCACATCATTCCCATGGTTACATGATTACAAGCAAAAGCCGTGGGCTGGCGGGAGTGGCGGCGGCCTAGCTTTCGCAAGGGAAGGCCTTTCCCTAGCGAAAGCCGTGGGCTGGCAGCAGCAGCAGCGGCGGCAGTAGTGGCAATAGCAGCCTAACTTTTGCAAGTGAAGGCCACGGCAAAAGCCGTGGCTGGTGTACGCCACATGGCCGAAAGCCCCCCGCCCCCCTCTCCAGCCTCGCCTGGCTGGCTAAGCTTGCCAGGCAACCTGCTTACTGACAACCCTGGCCTTGTCCCTCCAGTCCAGTGTCTTACCTTTCCTGCTGCCTCTCTGCCTGCCTGCTCCCCATTGCTTCCATCCATCACATCAGAGTGGGATCCATCACATCGGAGTGATGCTGATTCTGCCTGCTTGTAAGTGACCCAGATTTTTTCTTTTTTTTAATGTATTTAAAAATAATATTTTATTTATTGTGCATAGAATTTTTTTAAATAGTTTTACTTAAAAGTATTGAGTATAGAATATTTTTAAATGGTTTACTTCAATTTATTGTATCTGGATTCTTTTTTTAAATTGTCTTAGACTATTTAAAAAAAGATTCTATCCAAAATAAATTAAAATAAACCATTTTTAAAAATTCTATACTCAATACTTTAAAATGTATTGTACATAGATTTTTTTAAAAAAAAATAGTTTTGTTGTAATTTATTGTGTATGGAATATTTTTAATGGTTTCATTTTAAATTATTGTGTGGGGAATAGTTTGAAATGGTTACAGTATAAATTATTGCTGGTGGAATAATGGTTACAGTATACTATGGCTGGTACAATACCTTAAAGTAATTACAGTATAAATTATTGCTGGTGGAATAATGGTTACAGTATACTATGGCTGGTACAATACCTAAAAATAGTTACAGTATAAAGTATTGCTGGTGGAATAATGGTTACAGTATACTATTGCTGGTACAATACCTTAAAATAGTTACAGTATAAATTATTGCTGGTGGAATACTTAACAATGGTTTTTAAGGATTTTTTTATTTATAGAATATCTTTTTTAAAATTATTTTTAGGGAATTTTTATTTTTAATTGTTTATAAAATATATTTACTACAAGAAATATTATTCCTTTTTGCAAATGTTTTCTTTGTGATGCAATATGTTTCTTTTAAGTGTGCAGGTTGGTGCATGGTTTATGTGTCTCAAAGTGGCTGCTTTTCTATGGGCAGGCCAGGTTGGTGCAAGGCAGCTTTGCCAGATTTTGTGTGTTTCACCCTCGTTGTTTAGGTAATTGTGAGGTGGTTGCTGGTTCTGGGAACTTCCTGGCACTGTCCTTTATAATTTCTCACAATGCCTTGATGGTTTTTATTCCAGTGGCTTTGTCTTTCCTGTCCTTAGGGTTAGGGAAAAACTGGTTTCATTTGCAGTCTTTTGGAGGGGATTCTTATTTTTTGGTGTTTTCCTGGCACTGTCATAGTTTGTGTGCATGTGGGTGTGTAATGTTCCACAGTTATCTACACATTAATAATGATCTAGTAATATTTCCTTATACATTTTAGGGACCTTTCCTTACATTATTGGTGTTTTCTTTCATACTTTTGGATTTCTAATTTCTGTTTCCATTAGTTAGCAATTGCTAAAACAAATCCCACGTGAAAAAGTATTCAAAGCCTTCTTGATTTTAATTGTCAGTTTATTTATTCCTGCACATTGTAATATTTATTCATTTTCATATCTGTTTTTCCACTGTTGTACAAACACAATTCCAGCAGCTGCTAACATGTGTAAAATTAAATATATCTGTCAGGCCTGCATTTATATTCCTTTTAGAATTTTGGCCTGCCACACTTTCTCTTATTTCATAATGCTGTTTCTTTTAGTCAATGGGAGAGGGGATTAGAAGGAGTAGGATTTTGGAATGTGTTGTTTTTCATTCTTTGCTAGAAGGCAAGGTCATCCTTTGTTCTCCGCACCAGTACACCTGACCAGAAGAAGCTGGGCATGGACGCCAGCGTGGAAGAAGGAGATTGGACCATGTGATGGATTGTGGGTGTGGGAACAAGATCATGAACTTTTAACTGGGTGGGGTTCTGATGTAACTTCCAGAGTTGGGATTCCCGCAGCTATGTGCCAACATGCCTGCTTTATTAAATTGGAACTTTAAGCATAGTTTTGCCTTTGATTCTGATTTGATTCTACATGGCATTTGGAACGTTGACATCATATTGTATTCCCTTTCAAATAGCCAACAAAATATTTCTGGTTTTAATTCCATATCTTGCTTTACCATTGCTTCTAACCACTAACTTCTGAATAGCTACTTGGACTGACCTAAGTGGTGTGCAGAAGACCGGCAAACCAGTGATCCTTCCTCTGTAAGTAGCTGTCCTTATTGCTGGGTGTGCTCTGTGCTGGGTTCATCCTTGAGATAGTAAAGTCTTGCTTTCTGTGTCTCTCCTTTGTGCAGGTTATTGGAGCAAGGTGGTGAGGTGGTGGTGCAGAAGACCAGCAAGACAGTAATCTTCCCTCTGTAAGTAGCTGTCTTTATTGTTTTGTGTGCTGGTTTCATCCCAATGATGGCAATGAAGAGTTCATTTCTGTGTCTCTTCTTTGTGCAGCCCATTCATTGGAGTAAGTGATACTGAAGACTGGCAAGAACAGTCATCTTCCTATAAGTAGCTTTTTATTGTTTTTGTACTTATTTTAATGTTATTGTAGTTCATCCATTGGGGCAAAGAATTCAGTGACATTTTCTTGGCCGCTCCCACCCAATCACATGGGCAGCAGGCCACTCCCACACGGTCACATGGCGGGCAAGCCACTCCCACAAAGGAGGCCACACCCACAGAGTAGGTTCCAAAAAAAATTTAAACCCACCACTGCACCAGACTATGGCTCAAATGAATGCTTTATTGATAGCAGAACAATCTAGAAAACATTTAACATTTTGTAAAGCTGTTGCTTACATTGATAGCCATTAAAGCACTATTTTCATAAACTTTTTACTTCTTTCTTACATTTGTTACATTTTTTCTGTAATTACCCACAGGAAAGGGAAAGGAGGAAATTATGATCAATTTTCTTCATTCCTATAAACAAAATCAATTCTAATAACTTCACTTCAGATTCCAGTAATGCGGATTTGGGCAGGGAAGCCGAAAGGTAAAAACACCACTTTCTTGTTTAAAACTTTTCATTCCTAATTGATTAATGTGGTCAAACGCAGACTGGCTTCATTGCTAAGGGAGATGGTCTTTCTTGAGCAAAAGCTATTTCCGTGTATGGGTAAAGTAGGAGACGGAGGTTTTGTAAGATTTTAAGCCCTCCTTGATAAAGAACATGATTCTAATTGTAGTCCTGTGTAGTAGAATATTCTATTCCAGTACAAGGTGATGAATAAATAAATATAAATATAATTTTTATTAATTTATTCTTATATAGCAATCCACCTTACATCCTATAATCCTGGGTACTTACAAGCAATAGTACAAAGCATTAAAAACAATCATAAAAACTCCTGGCTCTTCAAAAAATACATTCATAAACAACTGTAATAAGCTCTAGCTTCACTCTATCGCAACAGATTTAGGAAAAGTCTGATGTTTTCGGAAAATGCTGTGGTCTCACAGTGGCAGGTTCTTCTGTTTAGAAATGATTTTATGATTTCTATCTGAGATAGAGGATTGAGTGTATTTGTCTGCCTTGATAGATGACCCTTATCAATAGCAATAGCAATAGCAATAGCAATAGCAATAGCAATAGCAGTTAGACTTATATACTGCTTCATAGGGCTTTCAGCCCTCTCTAAGCGGTTTACAGAGTCAGCATATTGCCCCCAACAACAATCCGGGTCCTCATTTTACCCACCTCGGAAGGATGGAAGGCTGAGTCAACCCTGAGCCAGTGAGATTTGAACAGCCAAACTGCAGAACTGCAGTCAGCTGAAGTAGCCTGCAGTGCTGCATTTAACCACTGTGCCACCTCGGCTCTTAAAAAATATGGAACACTTCACAAATTTGCGTGTCATCCTTGCGCAGGGGCCATGCTAATCTTCTCTGTATCTTTCCAATTTTAGTATATGTGCTGCTGAAGCGAATATTAATCAAACATTAGATGGGAAAAGAATGGCACTATTATGTCTATGGAGAGTCTTCAAGAAAACAAAGGCAGTCCAGTTGCCTTTTGAAAAAGCACCCTTGAGACAATGGCACTATTAGTTTTCAACTTTTGATACTATCAACCTGGAACCAATCTGGCAAGATTAAGCCTCAAACTATAGCATTGAATAAATACTAGTATAGTATTATACTAGTATATATACTAGTATAGTAAAATATGGTGGCTGACTGTAAACCAGCGTAAAGTACAGGAATCATATTACGTCTGTACTAAAGCATTTGCCCTGCTCACTGCTTAAAATGTTAGTATTGCCAACAATTTAGATATTAATTAAATAACCTTCTCCTACATGATCACTGGCTACATAAAGTACCGGTACTTCCAAATGTATTCCCTTAAGAAGAATGTTAAGTTCTCACTTTTTAATATTAGGAAAATAATAGGCTTCTAATAATAAATTAAACCTCTTCATTAAGAACTCTTTGTTATTTTAATGATTGATTTTTATTTTAAGGATATTAATTTTGCTTTATCTGATACATCATATTTTTCTATTATTGTAAGCTGCCTTAAGAGGTGGATTAAGAGAAAATCAGAATATAAAATCAGTAATGCATGAAAAAAGAATAAACTTGTGATTATAGAAGGCGCACCCTTTGTTCCTTTTAGTATCCAAATTCTTGGAAGAAATGGGCTGTTATATCGAGTGGGCAATATTATAGCAATTGGCAATATAAAAGAAGCCAAGGAGAGTGAAAATCACAACACATTTTAAGTGGAAGAGATTGATTTAAAAAATGGATAGTCTATGGAAAGCTCACAAAACCACTAATATTTAACAACTCTGTCCAACTTGGAATTGTCACTCTCTATTAGAATAAATTTTCCTTAATTCTATATCCTACCTTTATACCCATGCATCACTTACCCACTTCTTCAACCCAACACTAATTTAACTTATAGATTTATTGTATTTAAATTTAATTGCATTTAAAATTCTTTTTGTTTTCTTGCCTTAGAAACTCTTTGAAGAAAACAGCTTCATCACCACATGAAATTCTCAAAGATTCTTTTTCATGAGCTGTTCCAGTGGATCAGCCATTTTGCCAATACATCAGAAAGGAGATTAAATTAGGCACTGTAGACAGAATTTCCTCAACAATCTCATCTTTCTCTGAAAAAGCAAAAAGTCACAAAAATATGGCATAGAAACACTGAATTGGAGAAAAAGTGTTCAGAGTAACAGTGCTTGTTCATACTTTATAAAAATATACATCTGAAAAATAAAAAAGAACTCTCCTCCAAGATTAATATCCAGAGTAAGATTGTATGATCAGTAATTGTCTCAACTGAACTACAAAGATAAACATACAAAGGTTAATTAGCCTTGGTGTTATATTAAGGTACTTAGCAACCCAAGTTCTAAAATTACTAATCAAAAATCATATAGTTTCTTACTAGTTAAGGTAAGCAGTTGAGAATAACAACTAGTCAAAATTTGAACCATCAGCATCACTGGGGCTACATATAACTTTTTTTGTTATCCCATTTTTCATTTCTTTCTTTAAAATGAGCTAGTTTGATATATTACCTTCTTCTAAAGGCTATTAATGATGTTTGTTTGTTGCAGTGCGGATGAACATTTTTGCTTGGCATGTACATTTATAATTTTGAAAGCGTGTTTCAGGCAGTTTCTAGAAACAGATGCCTTACTGGGGGAGATTGTCTATTCAAACATAGATGCTATAATATGTGCAGCATTTGTAAAATAACTATTTATCAGACTGCAAACTGTAATGAAATTACAGTTTACCAGCCCTCCAAATCCAGAAAATAGTCTTTACCATTCCAATTTACTATTAGCATAAGTGCCAGGACAGATGTAGCTCTTGGCATTAGGATACTAAGCATTCCTTAGTATTTGGCAAATTTCAAGGAACCTAGCACACAGACTTTGTTATGTTTTATGCTCTCTGCTTGTCAGAATACTTCACTGCGGTGTTACAGTGAAACCAGAAGTAGCTCTGAATCTCCTCTCTGTGCTGATTTTGCCACAGTGACCTACAAGACTAGCTTGAGGTTGACTGCAAATAAAGTCAAAATGCAGTCTGTGGTTTTGTATGTTATACAAAAAAGCCAGTGTAATTTTTAAACCATGGTTTATAGTTCAATATGTGGTATGAACTAAACCAAGTATTCTTTAGTCCATAATCATAATGAAACAAATTTTGGTCTAACAACATCAATGTTCACTTAAAGTGGGAAGGTTGAACCCATACAGCTGCATAATCTTCATTGCTGAGTAAAGAATTTGGAGAATACAATAAGTTTGAAAAGAACAAAATCAGTGACTAGAGAGGTGGAATTGTAATATATGTTAAAAGAATATGTTCTATTCAGAATTTTGAGAGAATAAAGTTTCCATGCTGTAGACAGCATTTTAAAATAAGTGGTATAAGAGAGAAAGTTGTTTGAATGTACTCTTCCCTGTTCATTCAAGAAGACATGGACCATTTTCCTAAAAGCAAAAGGCATGGAGTAGTAGCAATCATGAGTCTTATAGTTGTGGAAAACAAATTGTTAAGCATGTTTTTTGTTCAGCATTTTTTTAATGATGGAAAAATGTGCAATGGATAGCTATCTTTGGTGGTTCTAGTGAACACAAATGACTTTTTTGTGATGAGCTGAAAACAAACAAAATAACCCATATAGAGATAAATGTGTATGTACGTACGTACATACATAAATACATACATACATACATACATACATACATACATACATACATGATGTATTTGTTACAAATAAAAGGTAAAATTATTTATTTTAGCTCAATTTGATAAGAACATATGTATTCTCTCAACCCTTGTGAAGAGTAGCACTTACACTTGTACTAATAGAAACATGATAAGAGAGCTGCTATTTACCTTGAATGTAACTATTTAGAATAGTCTCTACTTATCTAATTTGATCTAGTAGAATCTAACAGAAGACAGACCTTTTCTGCCTTGATCTCTGGTTTGTGGAATAAGGATTGAAATGGCCTCAACCTTGCTGGCCTTTTGTAAGGCTTTAAAATGCTTGTCTGTGTACCCAGGTCTATAAATATGTATTGGGAGGGGGGAGCATGGTTTTAGTGTTAATTTATTATCTTGGCTGCAGTATATACTGGTATTTATTTTGGATTTTTAATTTTTAAAATATTTTTAAATGTTTACATTATATATTATATAACATTATATATATATAACTGAAAGCCATCCAGTGTTACTGGTTTATAAGGGTGGCTACGGAAATTGAATGAATAGCAATACCACTAATAAACCACTTCACAGTGCTTTACAGCCCTCTCTAATCTATAGTATCAGCATATTGCCCCCAACAATCTGGGTCCTCATTTTACTGATCTCAGAAAATTGGAAGGCTGAATCAACCTTGAGGCAGTGAGACTCGAACTGCCAAACTGCTGGCAGCCAGCAGTCAGTAGAAATAAGCTGAAGTACTGCATTCTAACCATTAATTAATTAATTAATGACATTTTAGATTGTATCAACTGAAGTATAAATTCCAAATCCAAAAAAATCAGCATTTCCACTTCATGTGGCACTTGTCAAATTCCACTTTAATATGTGTCCTATTCAGAAAAGAGCAATGAGAATAATTAAGAAACTGCAAAATATATCCTATGAAGGAAAATTTAAATATATGACAATCTAAGTCGTGACAAGAAAAATGAGTAGGATCTAACACTCTTCAAAACTTGAAAAGATGCAGCAAAAAAGAAAACTGAGATCTGTTTTTTGTTACTCCAGAATTCTGGGAAGAAAAAACTGGGTTTAAACTACAGGAAGCCAGATATATATATAGTACATGAGGGAAAATGTACAATGCAGCAAGAGCAGAGGAACTAATTACTCAGAAAAGTGATGGAGTTTCCTTCACTGTGCATGTTATAGTAAATATTAGGCAGCCATTTGTTCAAGATTGAATTAAATGATCCCATAGAACAGTATTTCTCAACCATGGAAACTTTAAGATGTGTGGACTTCAAATCCCAGAATGTTCTGTGGGGAAATTTGGAAGTTGAAGGCCGCACATGTTAGAACTAGCAAAATGTAGAAACATTGCCTTACAAATTTTTGAAATAGGAAAGTGTGTGTCTGGCTTCTGAGCAAAAATAATTTTCTACCCGACAAACAGCTTTAGGAAAAACTCATCCTGTAATTTACAATTTTTGAATTGAAAAACATCTGAACTGCATGTCTTGATCAAGGTAAAGCTGTTGATGACATTTACATTTATGTTTGTAAGACTTTTGATACAATAGTACGTGATAAACTGCTGTTGAAATTAAACTCTTATAGCATTTCTGGATCTTTGCACAAGTAGATTGCTGCTTTCCTGTCTAATAGACTGCAGAAAGTCAAAATAGGGAACTCGCTGTCTAATCCTGCATTAGTTAATATTGGTGTTCCTCAATGCAGCGTTTTAGGCCCCACACTTTTTTTGCTATATATCAACAATTTATGTGATCAACTTAAAAGCAATGGCAGTCATAAAATTATTCAATTCTATAGATAATTCTGTTGTTTTGCAAAGTGATCTCGACTATGTGTCTGAATGGTCATCTATTGGGCAACTTCAAAATTCGATTAATAAATGCTCTGTCTTACATATTGGTAAACATAATCAGAATGTCAAGTATAAGCTAGGTGGCATTGATCTAGCAGATAACCCTCACTTTGTTAAGGAACTAGGTATACCTATGTCTGATGATTTATGCTCCAAAGCTCACTGTAACACAGTGTTGGTTTAAAAAAAAAAAAAGCATTAAGAATTAAGTTGTAAACTTAATTTTGTGAACCTTTTTTTTCTGGAAACATTGTATTGCTAATTAGAGTTTATAAAACCTATCCTAGACCAATTTTAGATTATTGTTCAATTGTTTGGTATCCCCACCATATATCTGACATCAGTACAATTGAACAGGTTCAGAAGTACTTCACAAAAAAAGTCTTGCATTCTTCTGTACACAATAGAATTCCTTATGCTACTAGGCTCAAAATTTTCAGTTTGGATAACTTAAAACTGTGTTGCTTGCAGTCAGACCTATGTATTGCATACAAAATTATATGTAGTAATGTTTTACATGTAAATGACTTTTTCTGTTTTAATCGCAATAATACATATGCAAATTTTCACAGTTTCAGTCACAAATTGACTTCCATGGACCTTACTTCATACTTAAGTGGTAAGAATAAGGGGCATGCATAAGTACACTAATATGTCTATCGTCCCTGACATTGTATTTTTATTCTCTTATTCTTGTTCTCGTTTTTGTTTGACGAATTCTAATAAATAAATAAATAAATATTTAATTTTATTTTCAGATGAAAACTAGCAATGGGCATATTTTTAACTATGGCTATAAAAACAAGATTTTTAGGAACAAATGAATAAGCTTTTAAGTCTATTATGTAATATTTATTACATATCTTATTTGTTAAACTTTTTATGTAATGTCATATTAGATAGGATTTTGAACATATTGACCATAAATAAAATTGAAGCTTTATCTCAATGCATGCATTGCAGTTTTTAAAAATAACATTTTAAATTTTTTGGAAAAACAAAAATTAGTATAGGTTTTACAAACAGAGAATACGTATATATTCTTATTCACTCAAAAAACAAGTTTTGATCTACACATGAATGTTAAAGCCAAACATCTTATACCAGACTCTCTATGCTTTTCTACAATGTCAGACAACAGCTACATTCAGTGGGGCTAAAATAATTACAGGGCTCCAGGGGATTCCCAGAAGTTTTATTCAGAGTTTTTGTTTGTTTGTCCAATGTAAGGCAGCTATGCAAGCTACAATCAAGATCAAGCAATAGCAAAAGTCTTAGTATAAGAAGGAAATGAGCAGATTTTGTAATGAGAACAACCTTTAAGGAAAGCTATTTTTTTTTAAAAAAAAATCTTTGTCTTTACCCTCCTTCATATAAATATTTGATTGGCTCCTTGCCCTGGGTACCTAAAAGTTTTATTTTTAAGCCTGCAATAGGAATATATGCTTCTTTAAGAAAAGGAAATTCTGTTCAAGCAACTGTCAGATCTGTGGATTTTCCATTTATAACTACATAGAAATTTTCATAAATCTGGATCTTATAAAGAAAATTAGCTTAGCTACCAAATGCTGAAACCACTGAATTTTTCCCCTGCAGAATCAAGGATAGCTGTTCAGGATATATGGCAAAGAACTGCAGCATAATTCAGCCAGTAAGCACAATTTCTAAGGAGACAAGTATATTAAACGTTGCCATCTCCTACCACCTAGACACATGCAGCCTTGTCTGGTAACTTGGAAAGCTTCCAACTAAGACTTTGAAAGTACAGCTTTGCAGAATTGCTCTTCCTTAATGATGGGATTTTACAGAGTACCAGTTGACCTCTGTAAAAGATGTATGTATGTATGTATGTATGTATGTATGTATGTATGTATGTGTGTGTGTGTATTTAGTGTCACAACCCCTGGTATGCCCATATATGGGAGGACGTCTACTGCTTCCATTCTCTGTCTATCGGCTCGTCACAAGAGACCATCCAGACAGAAACCCAATATTTTTTACTGTTGCCTTTGTTACATTTGTGTTGTATTTGTGCTGATAAATAACTAAATTTATCACTAAATACATACCTATTTCCCTGGCTCAGCTGATAAAGGAGGAGAACCTTGTGGCTTAGTGGTTAACACATCTGCCTAATATGTAATACAGCTCAGGTTCGAATTCCAGTAAGGGTATGGCTAGCTGATGAGAGCTAAATAGCTTGAAATAGATATATACTAGTCTCCCTTTATTTATTTATCAGCACAAATACAACACACATACACACATACACACACACACACACACACATCTTTTTATATCTCTTTTCTTTACATAGACAAAGTTATGAGCCATGGTGGCGCAGTGGTTAGAGTGCAATACTGCAGGCTACTTGTGCTGATCACCAGTTGCCAGCAGTTTGGCAAATCGAATCTCACCAGGGTCAAGGTTGTCTCAGCCTTCCATCCTTCCAAGGTCGGTAAAATGAAGACCCAGATTGTTAGGGGCAATTTGCTGACTCTGTAAACTGCTTAGAGAAGGCTGTAAAGCACTGTGAAGCAATATAGAATTTATATTTTACTATTGATAAAGTTAGGAATAAAAAGGCAAAATAATTACAACAAGGTTAGCAGATTTGATTAAAGGCCTGCAGAAATGATCTCATTTAATTAGTGTTTTCATGACATTTCAGGCCCTTAGCAGCCATCTGAACTTTTGCAACTTTAATCTGGTAGACACAAATTATCTAGTTCAGTGGCAGTGATAAAGGAGACTTCCATCTAGAAATACACTTGATGTTAAATTATTTTAGGTCAAATAAATTATATTGTTCCACTTTATTTGTTGTATCCCATTTCTTCAATGGTCTCTATTACTCTATTTTATCAGACAGATGAGACATTTTCAAGACTTGCTTATTAGGGAATGTCATCTGGTGGAATTTAGGAAGGCAATTTTCTATATGGGTGAATTGTCTATGTGAATATGACTTCATTCTTGTTTGAAATAACGATATTACATGATCTAAGTTGTGTTGGTTTTCTACTGTAGCAGCAGATTGAGGTTTGATTCAGCAATCTACTTACGTTCTTCTGTCTTTATAGAACATTAGATAGTAGTCTCAGTTTTATGCCACCACCATCATCACTCCATTATACTATTCACATTGTTTCTATTATAGCATATTTTGTAAGCCATAATTATATGCACATGCATGAGAATAATGTACAAATATGTAAAATAATTGCACAAGAGTTTAAAACCAATGGTTTCTTAACAGTGAAATTACAGTGATATTATCTATAAATTTGTAACATTGATATTTCTGTTGGTTCATATTCTGTTCTTAAACATCTGGCAACACTCCTTTTTTATCTCCTAAGTCCCTCACTGCAAAGCATTTTAGAGTGATTCTGAGATCTTCAATTGATGTCAGAGATATATAGCCATTATGGCTTTGAAAAATTGAACAGCATTGGCTTAAATACTGCCTACAATTCTCTAGCTATGACAGTTCTCAAAAATATTAACTAGAAAGATTAAACATGCTAAGTATCAAATGACATTCTCTTGTATCTGATTTGTTAAATCAACCACATGGGCATCTAAGTCCCTTAATCTATTTGAAGAAAGCTGTAAACTATATTGTATTGCACAATTCAATAATAATGTTTGAACATAAATGATCGTGCCTTATATACTTTGCTTTTTTTTAATACTAAGGTTGCATCTCTAAAAAAGAAAATGAAATGTATTGTTTTCCAACATGCAACAGCTTAAATTTATTGTGGAAAGATAAAAGTATAAAATCATATTTTACAACTGCACCTTTCTAGATGATGAGACAATAGGTTTATGGCAAGCACAGCAAGAAAGATTTCCTGATAGCATAAAACTTGACACGCTGGCCAAGGATGAGCAAAAGCTGCTTTGCAGAGTCTTCCAGATAAATTGTTTGCTCTTTAAAACAGCATGAGTATAAGAGCTTTTTCCCCCAGTGCTTTGCTTTCTGTAAGAAATCTCCATTGTTGAATAATAATTGATCCCAGCATTCCATCTGAAGAAAGCAAAATTCCTGGGGCCTTCCCTGTTTGAAATTAATTGCAGACCAAGCAGAGCTGAAAGTCCAATTGTCCAGGATATTTTATTACAAAAACATGCTGCAATGGTTTCATATTCCAGTTTTTGACAGGCTGGCTAAGCAAATGGAAATCTATCACCATGTTTATCTATTTTTGAATCCTTGTTGTAAATCCCTGCAAAAATAAATGCCAGAATCTTAGCACTGATCACCAAAAACTCTATCCATATTGTAAAAAAGCAGCGTATATATATATATACTACTCACACACACACACACACACACACACACACACACACACACACATATAATGGAGTCTTTGGCAAAAAGAGGAGGGAAAAAATTACTGTGACTGAAAAACCCCCAGGATATTTCTATAATTATTTGCTTATAACGAATTGTTGAATTGAATAGCCAGGGTAAAAAACAAACTTCAATTTAGGCTGAGTTGCTAAGGTTTACTTTTTGCTGCTCTTGCAGCTTGAGAAAATATTGCAAGAGTTTATGAATGCTCTGAATTATCTGAACACATGCTTTGCAATTTCTGTCAGGAAGTGTCTAAAGGGCATCTGGAAAGCCAATGTAAATGAAGGCACCAAAACAACCTCTAGAAAAAACAGTCAGAGGAAGCATGCAAGAAAGGGACATTTCCCCTGAATATTATATCATACAGAATAAGGGGTTCTGCCCAGTGCTGGAAGCTATGATCTTGTTCCAGGAAAGCACTTAAGAGCATAATCAACTTTAATCAAATGCCTAGTCCCATTTGATACACTTTTCAAAAACCATTTGGCTCTGATCTTTAAAAGCATTCTTACAGCTTCCTTTCAATAGGATCTCAACTGGACCACTTTGAGGACACTAGTTTGTTTGTGATGTAAGAGACCATGTGTGACTAATTTTTGGCAGGATTTAGAATTATGCTAAAACTATGTTTTTATGGTGACGGTAAAGCTTGATTACCCAACTTGTTTAGTCCTTATGCTTGAAAGGAATGTGCAAGTAAGAAAACAAAAAAAAAGTATTAACAGAGGCCAAAATTAAGGTCAAAGATTCTGAACTACCCAGCCCTCCACAATCACAATGAAATACAGTCTTATGGCTGAACTTACCTCCTGCTTTGCAAAGGGAAATCGGCACTAGACTTGTCAAGGTTGAGAAACACATGTTTAGGGAACCGCGTGCATGTGGCACACATTTGAAAAATTCAGTACCATGACTGTTGGGAGATGCTAAATATTATCATCAAATATTTTAAATCTATGCAGTCTTCAACTTTATATCTCCTGCAGCATTCAGACATAGATCTTCTCTTTGTATTCTCTGCTCCTTAGCATATTATCTGTCGTACATTTTCCTCTTCAGAAGGCTTATCTCTGAATTATACATTCTTTTTGACTTTTTGTATCCTGAATATTCTGTACCACTTCCTCTTTCTATGAATAATAAATACAACAATCATTAAATCCAGGGTGGAATTTTTCCATTGCTAACTTACTTTGCAATTTCATAACCTAACAGCTTCCTGTTATATAGCTGATAGTTCTCCCTTGATCCTGGATATTACAAGATAACACAGTTACCAGCTATTTATTCTGTAGGTTATAATTCTCAGGTCAATTCACTTTGAGGTTTGAATGGTTTGAAGAACAACTAGGTTTTTTTTTAGTATTTACATATTCTATGTATCCTCTATTGTTTACTTTAAAAGATGGTCAGGTATTAATATATTTGTCTTATTTTGAAAAGTTTATCAGAAGCAGAAAAAGGAAAATCACAAATCATTCCCATAACCTACAATTTAGGGGAATTTGTAGATCATGGAGACAGTGTTTTCAATTAATGTTTTATGGAAAAAATGTCACTGTAACCACATTGCTTATTCAGTTGCATACTATTCTAGCTGTAAATGTCTACTGCAAAACAGCATGTGACACCAATATCCAGATGTGGAATTTAACTACCACAGGAACTATTTCAAATAAGTGTGGTATCAACATCTTTAAAATTCCAAAGCTATATCCAAGATACTGATTGCTTCTGACACATGATGTGAAAGTCATAGAAACCATTTCACAGAGTGTTAGCTATTCATTATCATTATTTTTCTGGTGTATTTTTTTAGGTGAAGACATATATTTGCTACCGTTTTTAAAATCCCTTGGCTGTGCTGGAGTATGTTGAAAAATATATAAAGTATTCAGTTTAAGAAAATGACACTTTTATATGATTAAACACCTGTTCAAAATCAATCATTGCTATAGTATACCCATCAACTAACTTAGAAAGTCAACAAGCAGAAATAAAATTGAGTGTCATATTATGGTGGCATTTACCATCTTAAGTAATGTTCAGGCCTGATGAAATCAAGTAACCTGCCAGCAGTAAAAGCAAAAACAAAATCTAAATCAAAAACTAATTTTCATAAAGTATTTCTGCACCAGGACTATGCTTTAAATATCAAACAAATCCAAGCATAGATTGTTGTCTAATAGTTAATTGTATAATTGTCCTGACTGGTGTTTCTCACTTTGTCCCAATTCCAGATACAGAAGTCAACTAGTGAGTAGAAGAGTTTTATTTTAATTCAATGCTAGCTCAATAGTGTCTCTCATGCATCAACACACAATTCTTCAATGATTTTATTACCTCTCATCTGCCCAAAACAGTGGTCCAGTCTGCCCAAAGTAGAGATCAATCTTGCTTAAGGTGACCAGACGTCCCGCTTTTGGCGGGACACCCCCGCTTTTTAATGCATTTTCCCGCATCCCGCACGCTTTTTAAAAAAGCACGCTTTTTTTGGCGCTCGCAGCTCCCGCCCATCAGCTGCTAGCTTGCTGGGCTGGCTCATCGTTCTGTTCTATCTGCTACCTACAAATTTAAGCCAGCCCAGCCTGCCGCTCACTGATTTAATTGCCCAGGACTCCAGCCAATCAGTGAGCTGGCTGGGATGGAAAATTTTCCATCCCAACCAGCTCACTGATTGGCTGGACTCCTTAGCCTGAGGACGCCTGCGCGAGTCTCCATTTTCCTTTCGTCTTTTGGGGTTGCAGCTGCGCTTGTTGGTGAGTAATCTAATCTAATCAGAGAATTTTCTGCTCGCCGCGGCAGGAGGAGAGGGTGGGGGCGCTGGCAGCCGCCCGCAGAGAACGTCCTCTCGCTTCCGGGGCTCCCGCCGCCTGGCAGAAGCCCCTGAAGTGCGTGGAAGTTCTCTGAGGGCGGCAGCCGCTGCACCCACCTCTCCTCCTGCCTCTTCGTCAATAGGATCACCGCCTCCAAGAGTGTGGGCGCAGCGGCTGCTGCCCACAGAGAACATCCTCTCGCTTCCGGGGCTCCTGCCGCCCGGCAGAAGCCCCTGAAGCACGTGGAAGTTCTCTGCAGGCGGCAGCCGCTGCGCCCACCTCTCCTCCTGCCTCTTCGTCAATGGGATCGCCGCCTCCAAGAGCGTGGGCGCAGCGGCTGCCGCCCACAGAGAACGTCCTCTCGCTTCCGGGGCTCCCGCCGCCCGGCAGAAGCCCCTGAAGCACGTGGAAGTTCTCTGCAGGCGGCAGCCGCTGCGCCCACCTCTCCTCCTGCCTCTTCGTCAATGGGATCGCCGCCTCCAAGAGTGTGGGCGCAGCGGCTGCCGCCCACAGAGAACGTCCTCTCGCTTCCGGGGCTCCCGCCGCCCGGCAGAAGCCCCTGAAGCACATGGAAGTTCTTTGCGGGCAGCAGCCGCTGCGCCCATGCTCTCGGAGGCGGCGATCCCATTGACGAAGAGGCAGGAGGAGAGGTGGGCGCAGCAGCTGCCGCCCGCAGAGAACTTCCACGTGCTTCAGGGGCTTCTGCCAGGCGGCGGGAGCCCCGGAAGCGAGAGGACGTTCTCTGCGGGCGGCAGCCGCTGCGCCCACGCTCTCGGAGGCGGTGATCCCATTGACGAAGAGGCAGGAGGAGAGGTGGGCGCAGCGGCTGCCGCCCGCAGAGAACTTCCACGCGCTTCCGGGGCTCCCGCCGCCTGTAATCCTGAACAAAGAATTACACTTAATATTGAAATGGAAAAGAAAATATAATGAATGAAAGAAGAAGTATAGGAAGGAAGGGAAGGGAAGGGAAGGGAAGGGAAGGGAAGGGAAGGAAGGAAGGAAGGAAGGAAGGAAGGAAGGAAGGAAGGAAGGAAGGAAGGAAGGAAGAAACAAAGACTGTTGAAACAGAAAAGATAATATAAGGAAGAAAATGGAAAGACGTATAGGAAGGAAGGAAGGAAAAAAGGAAGACAATGTTGAAATGGAAAAGAATATAAGGAAGAAAATGGAAAAAATTATAGGAAGAAAGGAAGAAATGTACTTAATATTGAAACAGACATGGGAATGAAGGAAAAAATATTGGAAGGATTGAAAGAACAAGGTTTTCCTTGTATGGGATTGATAGTTTCATTCTTAAATTTATTCCCCAAAATTTTTCCCATTTGTCTAGTTCAATGTTATAGCCAAAGTTCTGTGCCCATTTTATCATTGGTTATTTTACAGTTTCCAATTTCCTCTTCCATTTGATACTTCAAGAGGAATTTGTATATTTTCCCTATCATCTTTCTGTCCAGACTTTGAATAATTTTATTCAATTCGTGTGGTTCTGTTTCAATACCATATATTTTAGTGTCTTTATTGTATTTAGTTTTAATTTGGAGGTAGGTTAGCCAATCACCTTTCATATTCTGATCTGCCAATTCTTCAATTGTTTTTAAATTTCCCTGTCTGTCAATTAGATCTCTGTATCTTAGAATTTTGTTCCAATCTGCAAAATTTGGGTGTGTCGTTCTTTCTGTTGGTGATAGCCAATTTGGGGTTTTCACATAGTGGATTTTTTTGATTTTGAGCCATTGTTGCAGTAAAGTTCTAATTAAATGATTTTGAAAGTATTTGTGCATTTTATGTTTGTCATTCATTCCATAAGAAATTATGCCAGCCTGCCTGCAGGTCATGGCCTTCTAAGATCAGAATTCTTTTATTCTTTAACTCAATCCAATCCTTCATCATTGTCATTGTTACTGCAGTTGCGTATATATAGGCTCCCTGTGTGCTTCCATCCATTGCTACGAAGATCTGCTGACTCTGCCTGCCTGCTGGTAAGTGAGCCGGGTTTTTTCTTTTATTTTTTTAATGTATTTTAAAATAATATGTTATTTATTGTGCATATGGTTTTTTAAAATAGTGGTATTCTGTGTTGATTCTTTTTTTAAATTGTCTTAGACTATTTAAAAAAAGATTCTATCCAAAATAAATTGAAACAAGCCATTTTTAAAATTTCTATGCACAATACTTTGAAATGGACTCAGAAGTCATGATTGACACTGAGTGAATTTGCACTTTTAATAATCAGGAAGATACAATGGCATTGAAAAAAGTGACTGATGACCATTTTTCACACTTAGCGACCATTGCGACCATTTTTCACACTTAGCGACCGTTGCAGCATCCTCATGGTCACGTGATCAAAATTTTGTTTGCAAAAGATTCGTATTTATGCTGGTTTCAGTGTCCTGGGGTGACCTTTTGACAAAAAATTTTTTTTTAATAAAGCCCCCCCCCCCCCGGTCAAGGGCGTCCCTCTTTTCCAATCTGAAAATCTGGTCACCTTAATCTTGCTGTAACATTAATTGATTGTTTGATTATTAATTAATCTCTCCTTTGCAGCAGAAGTAAAATGCAGGTGTACCCTCCCTTGTATTTTTACACAAAACAATCTTGAAGGATAGGTTGACTTGAGACAATGACTTGCCAAAGTTGTACATGTTGGAGGATGCATTACAAGTTCCATTTTTCCAATTCTAACCTAATCACTAAGCCTCACAGGAATACATGTAAACTATGTCTATCTAAAAAGAATAGAAGTGATCCCAAATCTAAGAATGTATTTTAAACAATATGACAAATTTTTGTTAAAAATATTGTGCCATTAACTCTTTATTTAATCAGGAATATCCCATCTTCTTGTCCTATTTTTCTAATTAGGGACATAATGATTTTTGTGGAACAAATCAGGACTCAAGGGCAATGAAATATGTTTGTTTTTTATATATAAATTAAATATTTAATGTGCTGCAGCTCTGGAGTATGACTGGGTCATGTGTAACTTATTAGATTTGTTCTGCATATCATTTATTTAAATTCTTAAACACTTGGATGCAAGTAATTGGCAGAAGCAAAACCATGAAGATATGGAACATTCACCAATAAAAATAATTTTACTGTATGTGTATGTGTGCATGTATTGCATACGTGCCATATTATAAACTTTGATGGTACAATTTGTACTATATTTCATTTGTTTGTAAAATGCCCAATTTTGACATTACATTGTCTAAGCAAACTGGCCCTGATAATTTGCCTGGGATTTCAGCTATAATCAATAATTGATCACAGTCATAGACTTTAAGATTATAACAATTTGATAAAAATGATATTATCATCCAGATCATGGAGTTAGAAAATGCCAAATACCTTGTGTAGGGAGTAAACATAAAGTTTTAGGCTCTAATGACTTTAATTATACAAGATAGAAGCTAATTTGTTTAGTAAAAATAAAAATCCAAATGGAAAGGAATTCCACGTTTGTGCATTCCATCATGAACTTACTTGACCGGCTTCTTTAATATTAATGAATATTTTAATTATTCTAATTGTTATAGTTTTGATTGTTATTGCAATAATAATTTGCAATTTGATATTGCAATTCTTTATGATTCGTGCTATAGGTAGATAGCTTGTTTCTGGTATGATTCAATGGTTAAGATATTGAAGCAGAACTGGGAAGGTTCTGATTCAAGTCCACATTCAGCTGGGCCAGCCCTATTATCTCTCAGGGTAGTTGTTATGAAGGGCAACTGGGTAGATAATATTATGCATCTAGGCAGAAGCAGATTTCTGCTGTTTTCACAATTCTTGCATTGCCCGAGTCCCTATAATAAAATCTGTTTCAGAGCTATTGAATAAGACTTTATAGGAATATGAGAAGTTTACAATATAGTTTTGGTCCTCACATTACAAAAAAGATGTTGAGACTTTGGAAAAAGTACAAAGAAGAGCAACTAAGATGATTAAAGGCCTGGTGACTAAAATATGTGAAGAACAGTTGCAGGTAGGGTTTGGATAGTCGAGAGAAAAGAAGGTATAGGGGTGATTTTGATTTGATTTGATTTATTGAGCATTTATAGGCCGCCCTTTTCCCTGAGGGGACTCAGGGCGGCTTACAATCACAAAGGAAAGGGAGTGTAGGACAGTGCAAAAAGAAATGTGAACAAAAATAAATTAAACAATAAAACTCAACATTCACTCAACATTCGGGAGGGGCGAAAATAGGCTTAGCCCCAGACCTGATGGGCTAGCCAGTTCTTGAGGGCTGTGCGGAAGGCCTGGACGGTGGTGAGGGTACGAATCTCCACGGGGAGATTGTTCCATAGTGTCGGAGCCGCAACAGAGAAGGCTCTCCTCCGGGTAGTCGCCAGTCGGCACTGACTGGCGGATGGAATACGGAGGAGGCCAACTCTATGCGATCTGATGGGACGCAGGGAGGTAATTGGCAGAAGGCGGTCTCTCAAATAGCCAGATCCACTACCATGGAGCGCTTTATAGGTGGTGAGTAGGACCTTGAATAGCAGTTTTCAAGTGTTTGAGAGGATGCCACGAAGAGGAGGGAGTCAACTTATTTACGAGTATCTACCTTCTATAAAATTTGGAATAATTTATTATTCCAAAATAAATTATAATCTTGCTTAATCTCAGAAATTAAGCAAAATTACCTGTAGTTGGATGAGAGACAACCTGGAAACATAAAGATTATTGGCTAGATTGGAAAATCAACACCATCTAGGAGAAGCCAATCATAAACTATTCAATTAATGAAGTCTCCAGGATCCCTTTGACGTTATAGACCTTCATCTTTCAACAGCATGCAAGTCATTTATTTAGTGAGCTGGCATGGTCACAGTACTAACATCCTGCCATCAGTGCAGTTGCTCTGTTTAATAGCCCAGTTTGAAAGGAATCTAGGAAATCTGTTTTATCCAAGATTCTCTGAAGCTGCCAAGTCATTGTTTATATCCATAGATGCTTCTGACAAAAAGCTGGTATTTTCAAGAATCAGTTTCTTTTGTTTCTAGTGCAGTATTTCCAAGTAGCAAACAGTGTCACCTAGCCTGGTAACAAAACATTTGGAAACCAACCCAAAAGCTCAGAGAATTAACCTTCACCCTCATCCTACACCCGAGCTACAGATATTCACCAATATGTATAGGTATTTATCAGTGGTGGGTTGCAAGTGGTATGCCCCAGTACGGGTGTACCGGAGCCTGCCCAGAGCACTGGATACCATTCCGGTACAGTGCTCCGGAGGGCCCACCCGCCTGCCCAAGCTTCTTACCGGTCTTTTAAGTCTTCAGCGCTTCCGCACACACGTACAGCACGTACAGCACCTGTGTGATGCTTCGCTGAGCTGCTGGAGCATCATGAAGACTCACAGAGGTGCTAAGATGCATGCGCATGCTGCGCGCATGCATGTGGACACCACCGGGCCCTTTCCAACTGTACCGGTTGGAACTGGATCTGGAACAGTGCCACAATGCTTTTATAACATCACATTAAGACCTGAGGTTTTAAGGTATATTGCAAATAAAAACAAGATTTTAAAAAATCACAAGTTGCAAGAAATGAGCAGACAAAACAGTTGTACTTAATATTTACTAGATTAAACTATTGATTTGAAAGTTGTATTTAGAACAAAAAGACTGCAGTTTCATTAAGGATTGATAACACATACTGAAAATGAAAATTGTAGCCGAGTGAGTAGCAATCCATTTTACAACATGAAAAGTTATAAAGAAGAACAGTATTATTATTTTAGTCTGTAGCAGTGTATCAGCAAGCAATCAACCCTGAACCTTCTATAGGAGCCAAGCAGACAGAGACCAAATTTAATATAGCTACATGCAAGGAAATTGAGAAACAAAACGACAATGGATCACTTCCAAAAATGATCAGTATCTGGGATTAGAAGACAAACATCAATTTTAAATTCCAGACATCATTTTAATAAAAGGGGCCTTAACCTTTCTGCTTTCCCTGTGCCCTTTTAAACTTTGCTTCCTCCCTGCAGTGCTTTGGAAATAGCTAACTTATAGCACAAATAAACATCAACTTTCTCTGAATTTATTACTATTAAAACCTCCAAATGGCTGGGATACCTTCTTTGGAAGATCACAAAGCAGCATGTATCTCTCTTGGCACTTGTTTCCAAATATCTTTGAGTGTCTTTTTTTCCCCTGCCACTTGTTTTTGAAACATGAACAAGAAACAAGTACTTTATTTTATTTTATAATAATAATAATAATAATAATAATAATAATAATAATAATAATAATACTCCGCCATTGCCGGTCCCAAGCCCGGATGAGAAAGGAGGAGGGTTGGGGTCAGGTTGGCAACCTGGCCCCATAAAAAAAACCTGCCAACCCATACAATATGGTGAAAGAAACGAATAAAAATTTTATACCGCATCGGTCGTCACGCGGGTTAACATGGACCGCGGCGGATGTTGGGGGTCCCTGGACATCCATCGACAATTGGGCTACAAGTGGACCAGCCAACAAAACGACAAAAATATAGTGCAGATGAAAACTGTGCCATAATGGCCTGTTACTACAACTCAGAGCCAGAAAAAAGAGGTTATTTAAAGTGAATGTATGAATTATGGAAACAACAATATCCAGATTCAAATGTTAGTGAACAATGACTAACAGATCAAAGGCGATTTATTATACGGAATAAAGTGCTTAGTGAAGTTGAACTTGAGGAAATTCAGGCAAATTGCAAAACCAAAAAAACAATATCACAAGAAGAAATAACTGATATTCAAGACACAACTAAAGACATTATAGTAGAACTCCCAGAAGAAGCTCCACCACCACTAGAACCAGTTATCACTGAACCAACTGATGAACTAACTCAAAAACAAAAAGAATTGAAGGATAAGATCATGGAGCATTTTCTGCTTAATGAGGAAAGGCAACGTTTACCATCACTAAAAACTGTGCCTAAGAAAATTTTGGCCCCTATCATGAAAATGGTGAATGCAGTGTTTTCAACAATTGAACCAGGATCCATCTTGGAAACAAACCAGTTAATGTACAGCGCAGCTGTAATAGTCACTAATGAACTAGGCATTAAAATTAAAGTACCTAGTCACACAACAGAAAAAGCATCAAAGCCAAAGTGGAAAATCCGTTTAGAACAAAAAATTAAGGGCAGATGCTAGTAACTTAAAGAACATGCATGAGTAATGGCTTAAAAACAACAAAATCGTAGATCGGCTAATCAGAAGATATAGATTGGATACAAGAAACATCAATGAAGCTGTAGAGATTGTAAAACAGCAGATAACAGCAACAGCTAGAAAAATTGAAAGATATGAGGCACAAATCATCCAATATAAACAAAATCAGCAATTTCAATCAGACCAACGGCTTTTTATCAAAGTCTTAATGTGAATGGTGACACCAAAAGTAAAAAACCAGAAAAACAGGCCACAGTTGAATTCTGGAAAGAATTGTGGGAAAATGCAAAGGACTACAACAAGGAAGCAAAGTGGATACATGACTTTGAGAAAAGCATTGGCAACAAACAAATGCAAGTATTAGAAATAACAACTGAGATGGTCAAAAATCGAGTTAAAAAGGTAAAGAATTGGACATCACCTGGAAAGGACCAATTACATGGTTTCTGGCTCAAATATCTGACCAGTTTACATGCAATATTGGCCAGGCAACTGAATGAAATTTTACAAAAGGGCCAAATTGATGAATGGTTGACAACTGGAAAAACATACTTGATTCAGAAAGATGCAACTAAAGGAACAACACCTGAAAACTATAGACCAATAACATGCTTGCCAACAACTTTCAAATTACTCACAGGCATTATTGCAGATAACATGATGGATTATTTGGAAACAAACAACATCTTGCCAGTAGAGCAAAAAAGCAACAAAAGAAGGAGCAGGGGCACAAAAGATCAGCTTCTAATTGATAAAATGATATTAGAAAATTGTAAGAACAGAAAAACGAACTTGAATATGGTCTGGATTGATTACAAAAAGGCATTTGACTCACTGCCACATAGTTGGATCATAAAATGCTTAGAAACAACTGGCATTAGCAAAAATATTACATCCTTTACTGAAAAGGCGATGAAACAATGGAGAACTGAGTTGGCAGTAGGGAATGAGATCTACGGAATGGTTAATATCAAGCGAGGAATTTTCCAGGGTGATTCACTTTCACCTCTTCTCTTCATCATCGCAATGATCCCACTATCAGTAATCTTAAAAAAAATGAAATTAGGCTACCAAACAGCCAAAGAAGCTGAAAAAATTTCGCATTTACTATATATGGATGATTTGAAACTCTATGGAAAGTCAGAAACAGAAATCCAATCATTGACAAACACAGTCCGAGTATTCAGCACCGATATTTCAAAGCAGTTTGGCATGGAAAAATGTGCCACTGTATCCATAAAAAGGGGCAAAATCACTGCATGTGAGGAAATTGAAATGCCCAATGGCCAATTAATTAAATGCAAAGAAAATGAAGCCTACAAATACTTAGGCATTCTGCAGTTGGATAACATCAATCATGGAGAAGTAAAAACTGTTGTCAGGCGAGAGTACACCAACAGAGTTAAGAAAATTTTGAAATCTAAATTGAATGGTGGAAATACAATCAAGGCCATAAATACCTGGGCAATACCAGTTATAAGATACACAGCTGGTATAGTTAACTGGACACAAGCTGATTTGGACATTTTGGACCGATAAACCAGGAAACTAATGACAATGCACTACAGTTTACATCCACGTGGTGATACTGATAGACTATATCTGCCCCGAAAATCAGGTGGCAGAGGATTATTACAAGTGAAGCAAACAGTTGAAGAAGAAAAACATGCACTGGCTGATTATTTAAAAGAAAGTCAAGAACATCTATTAATCGAAGTAAAGAACAAAAATCTACTGAAGGTCCAACAGACGAAACAAGAATACAGAAAAGATGTGATAAAATCAAGAATGAAGAGTTGGCAGAACAAAGCACTGCATGGCCAATTTCTGGAAAAAAATAAAAGATAAAGTGGACAGTGAACAAACTTGGTTATGGTTAACAACAGGTACATCAAAGAAAGAAACAGAGTCATTAATCCTGGCTGCGCAAGAACAAGCTATCCGCACAAATGCCATTAAGGCCAAAATCGAAAAATCCTCTGATGATCCCAAATGCAAACTTTGCAAAGAAGCTGATGAAACTGTTGATCACATACTCAGCTGCTGTAAAAAAATCGCACAGACTGATTATAAATTGCGGCACAATTCAGTAGCACAAATGATCCATTGGAATTTGTGCAAAAATTTTAATATTAAAACAGCAACAAACTGGTGGGAACATCAGCCTGAAAAAGTCACCGAAAATCAGATGGTCAAGATCTTGTGGGATTTCCGTATACAAACGGACAAAATACTGGCGCATAATACACCAGACATCACACTGGTTGAGAAAAACGAGGTTACAATCATAGATATTGCAATACCAGGTGATAGCAGGGTCGCCGAGAAGGAACATGAAAAAATCGCAAAATACCAGGACTTAAAAATCAAAATTCAACGACTATGGCACAAACCAGCAGTGGTAATTCCAGTGGTAATTGGCACACTGGGTGCTATTCCAAAAGCACTGGAATTACATTTAAAACAGTTAAAATTGACAAAATCACCATCAGTCAAATGCAAAAAGCCGCACTGCTTGGATCTGCACGCATATTATGAAAATACGTTACAACGTCCTAGGCCCCTGGGTGGGGCCCGGCTAGTAACCAATGCCAAATCTGGTGAAACAACTGGCTGCTGTGATACAATTGTATAATAATAATACAATTTTTCTGGGATAATTGATCCCTGGGCCCCAACAACACTGTCAAGAAAGAGGCTTTTGGCTGCTCCAGCGGTATGTCCGCCATTAAAATGGCCAATTAATGGATTAAGATCTCTTGAATTAGGCGGAATCCCTAATTGAGGGCAGCTGCCACGAAGAACAGGCGAACTTCAATTTAAACCTACCGGTTTTCCCTCAAGCGAGAATTCTCATTTTTGCCTGTCCTAATTCAGACACTTTCCGTTCCTTTTTGGATCACATTCTCTTCAGCTGATCAAGAGGCGTGCTGGGAATCAAACCCAGTTTGGTGCTAAGGAAAAAAGCACTGGTCGTCCTCGCCAATCCCTCGTGTCCGCTGATCCCAGAATCACCAGATCAAAGCCCCGCGTTTGCAGCCCTGGGATCCTCCACTTCAAGATCTCCCTCACAAGCTTCAGCAGCCCCAATGTGCGAAGGAATATGTCTGCAGAGCTTCTCGCTCCGGCATTTTTGCGGAAAAAAATACCAAGGAAGGAGAAACCACCCCCCGAAATCGAACGAGAAAGAGACCAGGGCACGAGCGATCTCTTGGGGGGTCTGGTGCTGGCAGCGGACTAGAGAGATATCGCTCTCAAAGGCTGCCTTTTGAGAAAAACGCCGACGCTGTCTGGGGGCCGCCCGGAAGACGCCGCGGCCCAGCTGATCTGGAGAAGCATTTGAAGATGCCGCCCGGGTGCCATCTGGAAGGCATTGCAGCCCAACTTGGCTGGAGATCTTGGGTAATATGTTCGGGGGTGCTTTTACGACCCGGCTGGCCTGAGAGAGTTTCTATTTTCTCCATCTGCTGGCTGAGAGACTTCCCCCCCTCCCTCTGCTATTCTCTCCTCCATGTTTGCTTCTCTAGTCGCTGTGGCCGTTTTGAAACGTGACTCTCCCTTTTTCGGCGGCTTGGGTAGCTGGACTCTAACATCAAAGCAGCCAGGCTCCCACTGCAGTTTTTCTCAGGCCGGTGAGGGAAGAGGCTCCTGTAGGAGAACGAACTCCAGGGGGCCTGAAGAAGCAAACAGCTGGGTCGCCGTCTTGGGCGGCCCTCGTATGATGCCTTTGGGTGGCACCTCTCAGCTTTTCCGGCATTTTCCGCTGCGCCTTCCCGACCTTGAGGACTGCGAGGAGTTCTTAGAACTGCACTGGACTATCCATCTTTTTTGTCCTAGGGAGAAGGCGGTCAGCCTGGGACAGCACTGGGAGAGAATGGGAGGTCGTTTCCATCTGCTATTATTGCACCCCCCCTTCCTTTCCCCTCGGCCTGGCCTCTCCTGTTAGTGCATTCTCTCTCCCACTGGGCCCCTGCCATTGCCATTGCAGGGCCTTTTACTGCGTGAGACTTGACTCCTTCTTGAGAGTGGCTTTCGGACTTTTTGGACTGTATTTTTATCTGCCCTCTTACCTGCACTTCCACCTGCACCTCCATATACCATGTCCATCGCTGCCTGATGCCACCTCGGACCTGCTGCCGCAGACAGCACCACTATTGGACGAGTGGAGGGCACTTACAGTTCGCAAGAAGGCCCTCCCCCTCCCCCAACCACTCGGGACTTTCTTTTGGACTTTCCCAGAATTTGCACCTTTTAAGTAACTGCGCAACTTTCTTCTCTTCTTTTCTTTTCTTTTCTTTTCTTTTCTTCTCTTTCTTCCTTTGTATGGGATATGCATGGGATACGCATGTGATTGAGCGAATGGTTCCACTTTTATTGACTTATCTGCTGTATTTTGTGTTTTAATTACCGTGTGGAGACTGCTTGGGTGAGTGAATGAGTATGAGTGCCTCGGAGGACCTGCTGGGGAACGTGGGGGCCATCGGGGTGGCTGGGGGGACCAGGGATACGGGAGTGGGTCGGAGCATAACGGTCACTACAGGGAGAGGCAGATACGGCGGGGACTTTAGGGCTGGCCATTACCGGGGAAGGAGGGTTCACTATATTACAGAGATCCCTCCTTCCGGCCCTATGAGTCCCACTCCAAGGCCAGATGGCATGAGTAATCAGGACCCTGGTCTCAGGCTGCTGTTGCTAAATGCCAGGTCTGTTGTTCACAAGGCTCCTCTCGTCCGGGACTTAATTTCTGACGAGAGGGCAGACCTGGCATGTATTACTGAAACCTGGCTGGGCACAGAAGGAGGAGTCCCCCTTGTAGAGATGTGCCCAGAAGGATTTCAGGTGCTTCATCAGCCGAGAGCCCAGGGAAGGGGTGGCGGTGTGGCTATTGTTATCCGGGAGTCTCTAGTACCTCGTAGGGTCCCTGCTCCGGAGCTTGTCGGGTGTGAGACTCTGCTGGTGAAGTTGTACCTCAAGGGTCAAGTGGGTCTGCTGCTAACGTACCTGCCTCCCAACTGCGTTGCAGCAGCCCTCCCCTCGCTCCTCGAGTCAGTAGCCGAGCTGGCAATTGAGTTCCCCAAGCTTATGGTTCTGGGGGACTTCAATTTGCCATCGCTCGGTGAACACTCTGATGGGGCGCAGGAGTTCATGGCTTCCATGACAGCCATGGGCTTGACCCAGGTAATTTGGGGCCCAACCCACTCAGCGGGTCACATGCTCGACCTCGTATTTCTCTCGGAGCAGTGGATGTGTGATCTTGGTCTGAGGGGAAAGGACACCATACCCCTGTCGTGGTCAGACCACTGCCTACTGAGGCTTGACTTCCGGAGGCCAAACCCCCACCGTAGGGAGGAGGAACCAACCAGGTGGTTCCGCCCCAGGCGACTGATGGACCCCTTGAGGTTTCAGATGGAGCTTGGGGTTATTCCTGATACTCTCGCCCACAGTTCGGTGGAGACTCTGGCTGCTGCCTGGTACTCGGCGGCATCGGAGTCTCTTGACCGGATTGTGCCACTACGGCCCCTCCGGGTCAGCGGATCCCGGAGACCTCCTTGGTTCACCGAGGAGCTCCGGGAGAAGAAGCGCTGGAGGAGATGCCTAGAGCACTTGTGGAGGTCCGATAAGTCCGAGTCGAACCGAGCACTATTAACAACCTGCACCAAGGATTACATCAGGGCACTTAGGGCAGCAAAAAGATCTCATATTGCCACCTTGGTTGCGTCCGCTGAGTCCCGCCCAGCCGCCCTGTTTAGGATAACCCGTTCCCTCCTAAATAGGAGGGATACGGGGGAACCCTTGCAGGGTAGAGCTGAGGATTATGCCCAATTCTTAGCGGACAAAGTGGCTCGGTTTCGGTCGGACTTGGACTCCACCGCAGCAGATCCAGCCGGGACACAAGAGGATCACTTGGCAAACCATCTCTGGGTTGAGTTTCAGGATGTTGCCTCTGGGGATGTGGACAAGGCCATTCGAGCTGTGAGTGCCTCCACCTGTATTCTGGACCCGTGTCCCTCCTGGCTGGTTGCCAACAGCAGTGAGGTGACACGTGGCTGGATCCAGGCGGTCATAACCGCCTCCCTTCGGGAGGGGCACTTCCCCGCCACACTAAAAACGGCGGTGGTGAGACCCCTCCTGAAGAAACCATCCTTGGATCCAGCCATTTTAAATAACTACCGTCCTGTCTCCAACCTTCCCTTTGTTGGGAAGGTTGTTGAGAAGGTGGTGGCCTTCCAGCTTCAACGGGCCTTGAATGAAGCTAGCTACCTTGACCCCTTCCAGTCCGGCTTCAGACCCGGTTACAGCACAGAAACCGCTTTGGTCACATTGACCGATGATCTCTGGAGGGCCAGAGATGGAGGCCATGCGTCCATCCTGGTTCTCCTTGACCTCTCGGCGGCTTTCAATACCATCGACCATGGTATCCTTCTGCGACGACTGCGGGAGGTGGGGGTGGGAGGCACTGTTTTGCAGTGGTTCTCCTCCTACCTCTCGGACAGGTCGCAGTCGGTGTTGGCAGTCGTCCCTGAGGCCCCTAAAATATGGGGTGCCGCAGGGCTCGGTCTTATCCCCCCTACTATTTAACATATACATGAACCCGCTGGGCGAGATCATTCGGAGGCACGGGATAAAATACCATCAATATGCGGACGATACACAATTGTATCTGTCCGCCCCGTGCCAACTCAATGAAGCGGTGGACGTGATGAACCAGGGTCTGGAGGCCGTTAAGAACTGGATGAGCACTAACAAACTGGTACTCAACCCGGACAAGACCGAGTGGCTGTTGTGTTTCCCTCCCAACAATTTGGCTAATGTTCCATCTATCAGGCTGGGGGGTCAAATTTTATACCCCTCAGATAGGGTTCGTAACTTAGGAGTCCTCCTGGATCCACAGCTGACTCTCGATCATCATCTGTCGGCTGTGACCAGGAGGGCATTTGCCCAGGTCCGCCTGGTCCGCCAGTTACGACCCTACCTGAATCGGGAGGCTCTCACAACAGTCACTCGAGCCCTTGTGATCTCTAGGCTGGAATACTGCAATGTGCTCTACATGGGGCTGCCCCTGAAGTGCATCCGGCGACTGCAGTTAGTTCAGAATGCGGCCGCGCGAGTGATAGTGGGCGCACCGCGGTTCGCCCATATAACACCCATCCTCCACGAGCTGCACTGGCTACCTGTTGATCTCCAGGTGCGCTTCAGGGTGCTGTTGACCACCTTTAAAGCCCTTAATGGTAGTGGATCTGAGTACTTGAGAGACCGCCTTCTGCCGATTGCCTCCCTCCGACCGATAAGATCGCACAGACTGGGCCTCCTCCGAATTCCATCTGCCAGTCAATGTCGACTTGCGACTACACGGAGGAGAGCCTTTTCTGTTGCAGCTCCGACCCTGTGGAACGATCTCCCCATTGAGATACGCACCCTCACCACCGTCCAGGCCTTCCGCGCAGCCCTCAAGACCTGGCTCTCCCAACAGGCCTGGGGATAAGTCCTTAATTTGCCCCACCCGAGTGTTGAATGTAGAATGCATGTTGTGTTTTTACTACTTATTTTGTTTATATATTGTTTATTTTGTATTGTACCCCCTCCCTAATGGTTGTAAGCTGCCCTGAGTCCCCTCAGGGAAAAGGGCGGCCTATAAATCTTAATAAAATACCTAAAAATACCTAAATACCAATGACAGCTTGGTACGCTTCTTCTTCTCTGCAAACCTCCCTCCCCTCCATTCTTTTCCTCAGTTCCCACGCCCCGGCGGGTCCGCACAAGTTCCTCGCCTAGTTAAGCGCGCCTTGGATCCCAGCCCCGGGGCATCTTTCCGCGGTTGGCCAAACTCCTGCTCTCCCTGCAAAAGGCAGCCTCGCTGCCGCCTCTCTCTATTCCCTTTGCCCGCTGTCGTTTAAGAACAAAGCCCACGGTGGGAAAGCTGCTTGTTTGTCTGTCTGGGATTCTTTGGGAGGGGGTGTATGGCGGACATACCGTCGGGAGTGACCAAAAGCCTCTTTCTTGACAGCAGCCAAAAGCTGCTTTGTTTCTTTTTGTCTCACCAGCCATAAACCTCACCGCAAGTCACTGGTACCACCTATACTGTACCTGTGCGTTTCGTTTTTGTTGCCTAAATGTAGAACCTTACTCTTTTCACCATTGAATGCCCAATGTTCAAGTTTTTCAAGATCCTTCTGTATCTTTAGCCTATCTTCTGGAGTCTTTGCTATTCCTGCCAGCTTGGGGTGATCTGCAAATTTGATGAGTTCCCCATTTATTCTCTCATCCAAATCATTGATGAAGATGTTGAAGAGTAATGGGCCCAAAACAGAGCCTTGGGGTTCTCCACTGCATACTTCCCTCCATGAAGATGCAGTTCCATTGAGGACTAGACGTTGAGTGCGGTTGGTCAGCCAGTTACAAATCCATCCATTTTATTTTATTTTATTTAGTATACTGACTGGCTAGGAAAGAGTAGATGGCAGTGCTTTAGTATTATTGATGCCATGTGTGATGGGCTAAATGAAACCTGTAGGTTTTCAGAAACCAGATATTTTCACATTTTACTACTCTGCCTGACCAAGTGGGTGGCCAAATAACCTTGTTTTCAACAGGATTTCACCCAATACTTTGCTCTGGAACTGAAACTGGAGGAACTGGTTTAATTTTCCTTGAGGTAAAGGGTGAGACTTAAATGTATTTTTCTGTGGCACCATAGTAAAATATTAAAATTGTTTCTTAAAAATCAAGATTCCATCAAACTTTTACAAATATTGCTGTTGCCATCTATTAATTAATGTTTACAATGCTGCCTTTTAAATTCATAAATCATCATTTTTTTTTCATTTCTTTTTTTTTTCATTTTATTGACATTTATAGGCCGCCCTTTTCCCTAAGGGGACTCAGGGCGGCTTACATTTCATAGGAGGGGAGTGTAAGACAGGACACAAAAGAAATGTGAATAAAGGAAAATAACCAATAAAACACAACATTCATTCGACATTCGGGCGGGGCGAGATTAGGATCTTATCCCCAGGCCTGACGGGATAGCCAGATCTTGAGGGCTGTGCGGAAGGTCTGGACGGTGGTGAGGGTGCGAATCTCCACGGGGAGATCGTTCCAAAGCGTCGGAGCTGCAACCGAGAAGGCTCTCCTCCGCGTAGTCGCCAGTCGGCACTGACTGGCGGATGGAATTCGAAGGAGGCCTACTCTATGCGATCTGATGGGACGAAGGGAGGTAATTGGCAGAAGGCGGTCTCTCAAATAGTCAGATCCACTACCATGAAGGGCTTTATGAATGGTGAGTAGCACCTTGAAGCGCACCCGGAGATCAACAGGTAGCCAGCGCAGCTCACGGAGGATCGGTGTTATGTGGGCGAACCGCAGTGCGCCCACAATCACTCGCGCGGCTGCATTCTGGACTAGCTGAAGTCGCTGGATGCTCTTCAAGGGCAGCCCCATGTAGAGCACATTGCAGTATTCCAGCCTAGAGATCACAAGGGCTCGAGTGACTGTTGTGAGAGCCTCCCGGTTCAGGTAGGGCCGCAACTGGCGTACCAGGCGAACCTGGGCAAATGCCCCCCTGGTCACAGCTGACAAATGATGGTCAAAAGTCAGCTGTGGGTCCAGGAGGACTCCCAAGTTGCGGACCCTGTCTGAGGGGTATAAATTTTGACCCCCCAGCCTGATTGATGGAACGTTGGCCAAATTGTTGGGAGGGAAACACAACAGCCACTCGGTCTTGTCTGGGTTGAGTACCAGTTTGCTAGCTCTCATCCAGTCCTTAACGGCCTCAAGACCCCGGTTCATCACGTCCACCGCTTCATTGAGTTGGCACGGGGCGGACAGATACAGCTGTGTATCGTCCGCGTATTGATGGTATTTTATCCCGTGCCTCCAAATGATCTCACCCAGCGGTTTCATGTATATGTTGAATAGTAGGGGGGATAAGACCGAGCCCTGCGGCACCCCATAAGTTAGGGGCCTCGGGGACGATCTCTGACCCCCCACCAACACTGACTGCGACCTGTCCGAGAGGTAGGAGGAGAACCACTGCAAAACAGTGCCTCCCACTCCCACCTCCCGCAGTCGTCACAGAAGGATACCATGGTCGATGGTATCGAAAGCTGCTGAGAGGTCAAGGAGAACCAGGATGGACGCATGGCCTCCATCTCTGGCTCTCCAGAGATCATCGGTCAATGCGACCAAAGCGGTTTCTGTGCTGTAACCGGGCCTGAAGCCGGACTGGAAGGGGTCAAGATAGCTAGCTTCCTCCAAGGTACGCTGAAGCTGGAAGGCCACCATCTTCTCAACAACCTTCCCAACAAAGGGAAGGTTGGAGACTGGACGATAGTTATTAAGAACGGCTGGATCCAAGGATGGTTTCTTCAGGAGGGGTCTCACCACCGCCGCTTTGAGTGCGGCGGGGAAGTTCCCCTCCCGAAGGGAGGCGGTAATAACCGCCTGGATCCAGCCTCGTGTCACCTCACTGCTGTTGGCAACCAGCCAGGAGGGACACGGGTCCAGTATACAGGTGGAGGCGCTCACAGCTCGCATACCCTTGTCCACATCCCCGGAGGCAACATCCTGAAACTCAACCCAGAGATGGTTTGCCAAGGTATTCCCTTGTGTCTCGGCTGGATCTGCGGGAGTGGAGTCCAGGTCCGACCGAAACCGAGCAACTTTGTCCGCCAAGAACTGGACATACTCCTCAGCCTTACCCTGTAAGGGGTCCCCCGCCTCCCTCCTATTTAGGAGGGAGCGGGTTATCCTAAACAGGGCGGCTGGGCGGGACTCGGCGGACGCAACCAAGGTGGCAATGTGTGTTTTTTTAGTTGTCCTTAATGCCCTGATGTATTCCTTGGTGCATGCTGTCAGAAGTGCTCGGTTCGATTCGGACCTATCGGACCTCCACAAGTGCTCTAGGCGTCTCCTCCGGCGCTTCATCTCCCGGAGCTCCTCGGTAAACCAAGGGGGTCTCCGGGATCCGCCGGCCCGGAGGGGCCGTAGTGGCACAATCCGGTCAAGAGACTCTGATGCTGCCGAGTGCCAGGCAGCAACAAGGGTCTCCGCCGAACTGTGGGCGAGAGTATCAGGAATAACCCCAAGCTCCGTCTGGAACCTTAAAGGGTCCATAAGTCGCCTGGGGTGGAACCACCTGGTCGGTTCCTCCTCCCCACGGTGGGGGTTTGGCCTCCGGAAGTCTAGCCTCAGTAGGCAGTGGTCTGACCACGACAGGGGTATGATCTCGTTACCCCTCAGACCAAGATCACAAATCCACTGCTCCGAGAGGAATACGAGGTTGAGTGTGTGACCCGCTGAGTGGGTTGGGCCTCGAATTACTTGGGTCAAGCCCATGGCTGTCATGGAGGCCATGAACTCCTGCACTCCATCAGAGTGTTCGCCGAGCGAAGGCAAATTGAAGTCCCCCAGAACCATAAGCCTAGGGTTAAATTCAATTATCATAAATTCAATAATCAGTAAAAATGCATGTTTATTTGTTAAAGAAAATGCTGACTCCAATTGTTTGATTTCAAAATGACCAGAAATATATTCCTAATTCATGCATTTCAGAACACAAAGCTACAAGGCCATGCAATTTTCTTTTCCTTCAAAATTAAACAAATACCAGTGACACATTATTTCAAATAAGGTGTTCATAAAAGCTAGTAGGAATAAATTTGCTTCTAAATAAGTTTTAGTTTCAACTACTGAGTCACATATAACTTATATGGAAATAATTTATAAATGATGAGGAAATAAATTACATTAATTCCTGTGTTAGTCATTGAATAAAAATATTTCTGATAGAACAGCCTGAGTCACTCTTCCACATTCACTTATACATAAGGTGACCAGATTTTCAGATTGGTAAAGAGGGACACCATTGACCGGGAGGGAGTGGGGGCTTGATAAAAAAAATTATATTTTGTCAAACATGACCCCAGGACAATGAAACCATCATAAATACAAATCTGTTGTCAAACATCAAAATTTTGATCACGTGACCATGAGGATGCTGCAACGGTCGCTAAGTGTGAAAATGGTCGCTAAGTGTGAAAATGGTCATCAGACACTTTTTTCAATGCCATTGTAACTTTGGTCACTAAATGAACTGTTTGAAAGTTAAGGCTAGCTTGCATTATAATGCCTTATGCTGACTTACATTTTCAAGAGAGAGAAGCTTGAATCCTTGTTAGAATTGAAATAGAAATGAATAGAGTAGAGTAGAGTAAAATAGAATATAGTTTATTAGCCAAGTGTGATTGGACACATAAGGAATTTGTCTTTGGTGAATATGCTCTCAGTGTACATAAAGAAAAATAAAATAGTAAGATAGTGGGATCCTTGCTCACCAAGCTCAGAAAACAGCGATCCCATGATCTGCCCCACACCTCCTCTTTCCTCAAGAGGTGGTGGGGTGGGGGATCCTTGCTAACCAAGCTCAGAAACCAGCGATCCCACGATCTGCCCCACACCTCCTCTTTCCTCAAGAGGTGGTGGGGTGGGGGATCCTTGCCCACCAAGCTCAGAAACCAGTGATCCCATGATCTGCCCCACACCTCCTCTTTCCTCAAGAGGTGGTTGGGTGGGGGATCCTTGCCAACCAAGCTTAGAAACCAGTGATCCCACGATCTGCCCCACACCTCCTCTTTCTTCCTATCGTTCTCTTTTTGGGGTAAGGAGGAGAAAGGACAAAAAGGAGAAAGAGGGAGAAATGGCTGCAGGGAGAGCGGCGCCCGACAGAAGCGGGCAAAAAAGAAAAGAAAAGAAAAACCTTCCGACGGCTGAGCTTCTTGGCCCGGGACCGAGCCTTCTCGCTGCACTGCCTGCAGAAAAACAGTATGCGTCAGCATGCGCACGCGCAGAAGGGGAGGGAGCCGACCGGAGAGAGGGAAACCACTGCCCTCTAAAGGCCACATCGGGAACAACACTTCAGAGAAATAATAACTTTTTTTTAACGGCATCCTTTTTAAAATTGTTTTCTTTCTTTTGGAAAATCGGGACTTTTTGAACACGCTGCAGGGCATGGGACAAATCATTAAAAATTGTGATTGTCCCGCTGAAAGTGGGATGTCTGGTCACCTTACTTATACATTAAGTCAAGAAGCATAATATCCACAATTATGTAATACTATTTTGATATCTCTCTCTCTCTCTCTCTCTCTCACTCTCTCTCTCTCTCTCTCTCTCTCTCTCTCTCACACACACACACACACACACACACACACACACACACACATCTTAGTTGAATATCAGGTGAAATACAACCCTGATGCGGCCCTCAGTGAAATTGAGTTTAACATCTCTGGGCTAGACCATGTATGCAATAATGTATTCATTTTGAGTTGGTGCAATAATTGTATCTGTCGTTCTCAACATTTCTTTTATTTTTCTGATTTTTTTTAAAATTAGGTAAGTTAATTTTAAATTAGGTAGAACAAACTTACATATGCTTAATATACATAAAATAAACCACATTAAGGCAAAGTTGAAATGAAAGAAGTGATTTTGAGTCTGTATTTCAAATTCTCCTATCTTTTTTCAATGTCCTTTCTTCTTTTTATTGTTCTTTATTTTTCCATTGATTTTCAAATATATTAAGGCATTCTTGAGATCCTTTTCTATAATTGACTTGTCTTTGTACATTGTTAACATTTCTATTAGACTATCATTGTCACTTTTTTCTTATTAAATAATTAATAGTAATAGTAATGTATTAAAAATTAAACTTACAATAATAAAAAACTAATATAAACAAACATAAAATAATAAATTTTTCAAATAGGTATAGAAAAAATAAAAAGAAAGTAAAAATAAAAATATTATAAATAAAAAGAATATAAATAAGTTCTCTTCATCACAATATGAACAATATTATTAACTTATCACCTTCTCTTCTAGAACAATACAACAAATGAACTCTTTTTTCCATATCCCATCTCTTATGTATAAAAAAATCCATAAAACTCATAATTTCAATCCTGATAAGCACTGATAAAGTTCATTAAGAGTTACTAGAGCTAACAACATATTTAGTTTAACCTCAGTAAACCAACTTTTACATTTGTTTCTTTGTTCATTTGTTTCTTTGTTCATTCATTCATTACATTTATATAGTCATCTATCTCTTTGAAAAAGTGACTCTGGCCATCATAAAATAATCCAGTAAAACAAAAACATACATCACACATTATCTAAAACAATTGTATACTAAATATTAAAAAGCATTAAAAACTATAAAAACAAAACTGAAAGAGAACATAAAATAATAGTGGAATAATATTAATAATAAGGGAGCCACCTGACTAATTCACTCCTCCTCTGGTGCCCACAAACCTGCTGGCACTATGAGGTCTTAAAGAATCTCCAAAAGCTCTAGAGTGATGTGTCCAACCTTATCTATGAGGAGGTGGGGGAAGATAGCATAATGCAGGTGCCATGGCAGAAACCACCTGGACCTCACCAAATTAGTTCCCTATATGATGTAACCTGTAACATGCCCCGGGTTGTAAATGCAATTGGGAAGAGGCAATCCCTCAAATAACCTGGTCCTGTGCCATGTAGGGGTTTAAAGATCAACACCGGGACTTTGAATTGGATCAAGAAATAAACTTATAACCATTGCAGCTAGTGCAGTGAAGGTATAACATGTGATTTATCCAACATATACATAACAGCTCACACCACTGCATTTGTATTAGTTGAAGTTTCTGAATGCATGGATAGTTATGCTCTACATGCAATGCCATGTAGAGCATAACTATCTTGATCTTTAGTCTTTTCAAATAATGTTGTATAACTTGATTTCCTTTCATTATTCTTTGTAGCTTCTCAAAAAATTCTTCAAAGCTTGAACAAGCCTCTTTTGTAATTTATCATAGGAAAATTATAAAGGCCAATCTCTTGTTTTGTTGTTTATCCTTTTTATGATGAAGACATCAATCCATTTCTTTTGTATGGATGTAACATCTTTTTCCATTCTTGTAGTCTGTCATTTTTAAATCCACTTTCAGATCAGTCTTAGTCTTATCAAGTAATCATGTCCTTTGTTCCATTATGTCATAGTAAGTCCAATTCAAGAGTTCTTCTCTTTTAATTGTAATTTTTATTTTTATTTTTATTTAATTTCAAACCTTCAAAGTCCAACCCTCTTATGAGGGGATCTTGGTGCTCTCTGAGCTTGGTTATTTTCTTGTAGACATTTCATTACCAAAACTAGGTAACATCATTAGGAGTGAGTAAGGAGTTTGCTCTGTTTATATTCTAATGACTTTCCCTGCCAGTCTTGGTGGGAATACTCTTACATATTCAGTGGTTAGGCTATTTACTCTTAGCTTGTTTAGGAGTTTCTTGATTTGGACATTGTGTTTTTTTAATTGTTGGTCTGATGTTAATCTTGGTGTTTGTCTATGCTTATCTGAGTGTTGATTGCTGATGGGGAAGTGTTTTTCTTTTTCTTCCCTTTTTATCCTCTTTTGTTACAAAACCAAAGAGTTTTGCCACAGAAGGATTTTTATAATGAATTCCAATGGTTATTTCAAAACCATTAGTCCATTTGTAACTTTCCAAAATCAAACTTCCAATCACCATTTTGTTGTTTATTTTTTTTATAAAAAAACCTTAAACTTGTCTTAAAGTTTATTTTGCCAAAGGTTGAGAGGAAACACACCCAGTGCTATAAAACCTATCAGACCACAGGCTCCTAATAGCTGAAAAGTAGTTAACAAGGGATTTTTGCAAGTGATTATAAAGCAGGGGTGCCAAACTCACGTGATCACCATAGGCATAGCCAATGCATGATGCATCTGGCCCATGAGCCATGAGTTTGACAGCCCTGTTATAAAGATGAATGCAAGCCTAGTCTCCTTTAGAAGGTGTTACCTGTGGTTTGATCAAGATGCCTATTATCTCTTCTAAATCTGCCAGAGACAACTCTCTTGCAGTTCTTTAAGGAGGAGCAATAGTCAGGAATTGTGACTGCATCTCAAGGTTTTTCCTTGTCTAGAGATAAATTACAAAGAGCCAGTCTACTATCTGCCTATTCATCCTGCCATGGTCATCAGCTTTGCTTTTAGTGGAGCCATCTTCTACTCAACATTTCTTCACTGGAAGTATTGATTTTATTCATTAAAATAGTTTAGTAGAATAATTCCTAGGATAATTTGGAACTAGTTATTCTGTATAACATGGGGATATGGTGGCTCAGTGGCTAAGACACTGAGCTTGTTGATCAGAAAGATTGGCAGTTCAGCAGTTCGAATTCCTAGCAACGTGTAACAGAGTGAGCTACCATTACTTGTCCCAGCTTCTGCCAACCTAGCAGTTTGGAAGCATGTAAAAATGCAAGCAGAAAAATAAGAACCGCCTTTGGTGGGAAGGTAATAGCATTCTGTGCACCTTCGGCATTTAGTCATGCAGGCCACATGACCCTGGAGACATCTTCGGACAGTGCTGGTGAAACAGAGATGAGCACCACCCCTAGAGTCGGGAACAACTAGCACATATGTGCGGGAGGAACCTTTACCTTTACTTTATCCTGCTCTTCTTGTCATTTTAAGCATGTGCTTTCCGTATTAATGTTACTGAATATATATTTTTGTTTTTTATGGCTTCTGGACCATATAAATGCTAATGTTCAGTGCTTCCTAGCTGCAGTTACACTACCAGCAATTTCAACGGCCATCGTCTTAAAAATTATTTGTTTTGCTGAATCTTTATTTATTACACTGCTGTTTATTTGTATCATCTTGGTTTATCTGAAACTAGCAAAGCTATTTTAATACTGCATATATAGCTATATTTAATTCAGTATCGTTTTCTATATTTTTAATCATCTGTTATAATTTTAATAGATAACAATAACATCCTATATGAAGAATGGAAGAAAGTACTTGGGTCATAAGAAAAATCACTTGAGGAATTAATGTATGCTGCATAATTATGTTAACCATGAAATATCTAGTGGCCATGGATATCCTCTTGCTTTTTAAGAAAACCACAGTCTTTATACAAAAAACACTATCATAAATATTCTTTTATAATGTAACTGGAATCTGAAGATGTATTTAAAATCTACCATGTGCAATAAGCTGTGTCAAATGCTTTAGTATTAAAACAAAACTAGTATTTTCTGAAAAGCCAACATTTTACTTCAAAATTATACTCCTGCTCCTGATAAATGTCTATGGAAATGAGACAAACATAACATGCCAAGTATCATTGTTTTGCCAAATGATGTGAAATGAAAGAGGATCAAGGAACATCATCTCCCCAGTATGGTTAACCTAGATAATATCTTCCAGACATTTGCATGAAATTAAAAGGGAGTTAACCTAAACAGAGCGGAGCTGTTTCTTTCCAGCCTGCTGATGTTTCTTCTGAAATGTCATGTGTGACCTAGAGACTTTGGGTAGCACTTAACCATAAGCTTTAAAGTGCAGAGTCTGTGTTTGATATATAATGAAAGATGCATTGAAACAATGCAAAGACAAATCATAGAACATAGTTTTAGTTCAAATAAATGCACATGAAAGAAATAAAGGAAGGAGAAAAGGTGAGATAGATAGATGGATGGATGGATGGATGGATGGATGGATGGATGGATGGATGGATGGATGGATGGTGGGTGGGTGGATGTGGATGTGGATGTGGATGTGGATGTGGATGTGGATGTGGATGTGGATGTGGATATGGATATGGATATGGATATGGATATGGATATGGATATGGATATGGATATGGATATGGATATGGATATGGATATGGATATGGATATGGATATGGATATGGATATACATAAAATAATTATGTTCCGTTGTGATCACATACTCAGATGCCATAGTGTTGTTCGTGTGGGCACAATCATAATAAAATATGTATTTAAAAGGGATAGTCACGCCTTATTGATCAGTTACTAACTTTTAGAAATAAACTGGTCCTTGTGTGATAAATGGATTACTATGCTAGTTATCTTGAAGGGTAGGATATAGGATGTGACAATGGATTTATACTGAAAATAGCCTAATTGGCAAAGCTCTTTGCAAACTAAGAATTTTCATGTAGCCATGGGTTTCTACTACTTTGAGCCACCATTCAACATTAACACTTTTTGCAGTTTTTACATATGCTTATGCAAAGATAACATCTTTATAGGTATGGGTATAAACCATCAATTTCTATGGAAAAAGTAAACTGGGTTAAATGTGACATTATTTAGTGATGACAAATCTATTTCTGTGTTGTTTAATGAAGACATTGTTTAATGAAGACATTGATCAGAAATCTGCTCTCCATCTGGTTTTAGACTCTAATCCAGAAATCCAATATCAGCCTTGTAAGGAAAATGAAAAAACACCTTCATCATTTCAAATCAGGACATATGGAGTAAATTGAGATACTTGTCAAAATAACAAAACAACATTATAATCTCACAACACAACTTTTACCTCTTGCGTATTTTGGAATTCAAGATTATTAGAAGACAATGCTTATGAATATTTCTTCTTCCCTTAGTTTCCTCCAAACATGCAACTTTGACTTTTTGGTCAGAGATTTTGCCATTACTTCTTATAAGAAGGTGGGGACTTCTTTCATGGGAAAATGGAAGAAATAGATAGACATACTGTTCAAATAATTATTGGACAACAAATCTCATCAGAGCTCCTTGGATGTAAGGGGGGGGGGGGGAGAAAAATATTACAGATTTGTAATATAATTACAAAATGGAAGCCTTTTGTGGATTTTCTTCTGATAAGGGGAAAATAATGCAATAGCACTTCTAAATAACCTACATCAATAAAATATGATATAAAACCCCTGATTTTCAGGTAGTCAGAAAATAAAAATATGTTACTCGTTTTGAACTCTATCTCTAGGTGAAATTATTCAATAGGAAGAAGTTGGCCACCAGACAATTTTATAGTCATCTGCAGTCTCCTTAACAGAGTGGACTTGAGCCTTGTGAGTGTGATGATAAAGTGAGCAAGGGAGAATTCTGCACTGTGGTTGACTTGCAGTTATAGTTCCAAAGAGATTACTGGAGCTTCCTAGAGCCTGTAAGGAGACATTTTAATAGCTGTCTCATAGGAACATCATCTGACATATCACCTGGAATCAGCTTTCTGGTCTTAAAACATCATGAAGTCAAGAATCAGTCATTTATGTTGACTATTGTTACACACTCCTTAAGTTTATTGCTTTGGCTTTGGCTGATCTGCATAGTGGCTAGGTTGATAAACACTCTGGAAGTAGAAAAGATTTTTTTAAAAAAAAATTGGCAATGGCATAGGTATATACTTGACTATACTGGAAGAAAAATATCCAGTGATAGAATGCAGCACTATGATTTCTGGAATATTTGTGGTTAACTTTCTGACACAAATATATTATTTTCAAATTCATATTTATATATTCAACCATTTTTATAAACACTTGTCTACAAAGGCAATATATGGTCAGCTGCTAATCAGCAAGATGAAGTGTTGAATTGTTGACTTAGGAGTCAAAAGGAAAATTCAATTATTCCCTTCCCATAATTTTCAGTTTCAGGAAATAACAACAATCTTTTTCTATTTTCTATTCAGATAATCTGTATACTCATATGTGTAAAAACTGACATGTAACTATCACATAGTGCAAATAATCCACAATTCCTGAAACAATTTGTTCAGCCTCCTTGGTTTGTTACAACCGCCCCCCCCCCATTTATAAATAAGTATTATAATCACAAGAACCTAAAAAATAGAATAGATTTAACCTATTATTAAAATACTGTCTACATATTGCATAGCAATTATAATTAGATAATCCATATATAACCATATTTTTAGAGAACTTTACCTTTCAAGGTTTTTCCACTAAATCGTAGGAACTGGTTTTAGTTATGTATATATAATACATATACATACACAAATACACATGCCGTATATACACACACACACACACACACATACGCACACACAAACACACACACACATATATATATATATATATACACATACACACACACACACATAAAACACATAGATAATAGATGATGATAGATGATAAATAGATAGATAGATAGATAGATAGATAGATAGATAGATAGATAGACAGACAGACAGACAGACAGACAGACAGACAGACAGACAGACAGACAGACACATATACAGACAGATAAACATAGATGTGGATTAAATATAAATGAGGATTAGATATAGATGTAGATTAGGTATAGATTAGACTGCGGTTTCCCCATGTCATATAATATATGTAGGTATATGCATAATTTTATATGTATTTATTTATATTGTCATGTTTATACAGTGTATATTAGAGGTGGAGACCCTTTGAGAGCTGTATGCAATAAAATTTCATTTCAATGTATGCCAATTCAATGTACTCATATTTTTCGAAGTATAAAACACACCTTTTTTCCACAAAAAAGAGGCTGAAAATCTGGGTGCGTCTTATACATCGAATGCAGCATGTTTTTACCTCCTGAAGCCCTGCCCCTTTCACCAAAATGGCCATTCATACCCTTATGGAGGCTCCTGGGGGCTGGGGATGGCAGAAATGAGCAAAAAATGGGCCGTTTTTGCCCCCAGCAGCACTCTATAAGGCTATGCATACAATTTTTTTGACAAAAAGCAGGCCCGTTATCGTGAAAACCGGGCCATTTTTTGCTCCTTTGGGGGGCCCCACACCCCCAGTAGCACTCTGCAAGCCCCCCCAAGGCTATGGATGCCTTTTATTTGAAAAAAACGGGCCCATTTTCGTGAAGAATAGATCATTTTGGGGAGAGTGCAAAAAATTTTTTCCCTTTCAGAAAGCTCTTTAGTTAGAGTGATTGATGAGAATTACATTGATCAAGTGCTGTGCCAGCAGAAACAAGTCTTAAGTGCTGCAGGTTGTCAGCGATTTCCTTCTCCAGCACGTGGATAAATACACCTGGAAACATCTACTTACCTACTGTTGTGACTCAGCAGATGTCTGCTGTGAGTCTTTTCAGGATACAAGATTCATTATGCAGCTGGGGCTTGTTAAAGGCAGGTTTGGAGATAAAAGGGTGGATGCTGCCACGCCCTAGTCACAGGAGTCAACGTTCCTTCGTGCTTCCTTGTTTGGTACAACATTGCTTGATCATCAATCGTGATTTATGGAAGATACACTTGGATAAGTGCTTTGTGTTTCTTGTAACCCTGATTCAAGGCTACACTTGGAGAAGTGCATTGCTTGTAAGAGTTGTTTTGTATTCTGTTATCTTGTTAGAGACTGTATTTATGTTATTTTTGGGCTCGAAGCCAGTTTGAACTGAGAACTGATAAAGAAAGTTTCTTTTAAGATTAATTGTCTGCTGTTTGTTAAGAGCCGTGAAGGGGAACAGAACAGATTGACTCCTGCCTGATAAGCCTCCATTTCATTAACTATGGAGCAATTACATGCTGCACATACGGAACTCGCGCAACAAATGGCTGTCCTGACGGATCAAATGGCACAATTGCAGAGAGCTGTAAGACACCCCCCCCCAGCCAAGGAGAAAGTGCCCAGTAGACATGCCAGATAAATATGATGGGAGTCTGGCCATGTTTGCAGCATTCTTGGGACAATGCCAGCTGTTTATTAGCCTGAGAGCGGAGGACTTTCCCACTGACCGGACGAAGGTGGGATTCATGATCAGTTTGCTCTCAGGCACAGCTGCCCGGTGGGCCACACCCTAGCTCAGTCAGTCTAGCCCCTTGTTGGATGAATTCCAAGGTTTCTGTCAACATTTTTGGATGATGTTTGAGGATCCCATCAATGGGGAAACAGCAACTAGGTGACTGAAGGCATGAGTTGCAGGATGAACTGGCAAGGGTGGACAGGTCACCGACATTCGACGCGTTGGTCCACCTGTGCCTCCGGATAGACGCCCGGCTGCAGAGGCGAAGGCCTCACCAGGTATTCCACCAGCATGCCGGTTCAGCAAGAGACTGCAGTGGACTGGGAGGAGCCCATGGAGTTGGGTGCTGTCCGACCTCGAGTGTCTCGGACAGAGATGGACAGACGACGTGCGGAGGGATTGTGTTTTTACTGTGGGGATCTAGGACACTTGGCAGAGAGCTGCCCCAAGAAGAACAGAAGGGTTGCGCAGACTGCAGCCGTCCCTCAGCAACGCATGATCAAGTCGGACAACCAGCACGTTGGTGCGGCCGTGTTACCCCGTTCGCACAAGATATTGTGCATTTGGGGTGTGTGGAGTCCCAGGGCAGATGCCCTGCCGAGTAAAGTAAAGAACTCTGACCCTGCGAACTCGCTTCCACCTCGGACTGTTCTACCTGTTGCATCCTGCGCTGCCGTTAGTCATCTCGTGAGCATGCAGACTCTGATACGGGATGCACAGCGGGGTGACAACTGGGTGGAGCGACAAAAGGGGAAGTGAGACCGGCGTCCCTATGGACTTTGGAAGGGGATCTTTTGAAGTGTCAGGGCCGGCTCTATGTTCCCATAGGGCACATCCGTCGATGGGTGCTCACGCAGATTCATTGCGCGTCCGCATCAAAACATTGGGGGTTTGTTCGGACGTTGCGCCTGGCTTTCCGTTAATTTTGGTGGCCCCACCTAAAAAATGATGTATGGAGGTGCCTGAAGTCATGTGCCCAGTGTCATTGGGCCAGGTCTACAAAGAGAACTCCGCTGAGATTCCAGCCATTGTCGACTCTGGTCCCCGCAGAACTGGACTTTGTCTTTAGGGTCCCAGAGGGGTCCCAGGGTCTTGGACCATGCTCCGGGAAGGCCGTCATCAACCCTTCTGGGCCACACCCCGATCATCGAAACTGGGGGAAGGGCTCTGCGGGAGGGGATTGCGTGGTGGTTCGGCAGGAGTCAATAGAGCTGCCGTCAACCTTTGACGGAAAGGGGGCTGGTGGGTCGGCCTTGCAGAGGGTGGAGGACCCTGGACAGGGTGTTAAGGCTCGGCTGAAGTCAGTAGAGCTGCCGTCAACCTCCAACGGTAGGAGGGCTGGTGGGTCGGCCTTGCAGAGGGTGGAGGACCCTGGACAGAGTGTTAAGGCTTGGCTGAAGTTGGTAGAGCTGCCGTCAACCTCTGACGGTAGGAGGGCTGGTGGGTCGACCTTGCAGAGTGTGGAGGCCCCTGGACAGGGTGTTAAGGCTCGGCCGAAGTCAGTAGAGCTGCCGTCAACCTCTGACGGTAGGAGGGCTGGTGGGTCAGCCTTAAGGCTCAGCCAAAGCTGGTAGAGCTGCCGTCAACCTCCGACAGAAGGGGGGTTGGTGGGTCGGCCGTGCAGAGGGTGGAGGACCCTGGACAGGGTGTTAAGGCTCGGCCGAAGTTGGTAGAGCTGCCGTCAACCTCCGACGGTAGGAGGGCTGGTGGGTCGGCCTTGCAGAGGGTGGAGGACCCTGGACAAGGTGTTAAGGCTTGGCCAAAGTCGGTAGAGCTGCTCCGATGGTAGGAGGACTGGTGGGTCAACCTTGCAGAGGGTGGAGGCCCCTGGACAGGGTGTTAAGACTCGGCCGAAGCTGGTAGAGCTGCCATCAACCTCCGACGATAGGGGGGCTGGTGGGTTGGCCTTGCGGAGGGTGGATGACCCTGGACGTGGTGTCGACGCCGGGAAGGGTGGAAGGAAACATGGTGGCCACCAGATACCTAAAGAGTTCCAATTCAAGGGGGCTATGCCTCCAGAGGTTTTGGATTCATGAAAAAGGCACCAAGGGAAATGGGTGCGGGTCATCTTGTGGACACGTCATTCCCACCGCATCCAGACCATCGGACCCCGGGGAAAGGGCCCTGCGGTGGGGGATAATGTTGTGACTCAGCAGATGTCTGCTATGAGTCTTTTCAGGATACAAGATTCATTATGCAGCTGAGGCTTGTTAGAGGCAGGTTTGGAGATAAAAGGATGGATGCTGCCACACCCTAGTCGCAGGAGTGAACATTCCTTCATGCGTTCCTTGTTTGGTACAACATTGCTTGATCATCAATCATGATTTATGGAAGATACACTTGGATAAGTGCTTTGTGTTTCTTGTAACCCTGATTCAAGGCTACACTTGGAGAAGTGCATTGCTTGTAAGAGTTGTTTTGTATTCTGTTATCTCGTTAGAGACTGTATTTATGTTATTTTTGGGCTCGAAGCCAGTCTGAGCCGAGAATTGATAAAAAGACTTCCTTTTAAGTTTATTTGTCTTGCCATTTGTTAAGAGCCGTGAAGGGGGGACAGAACACCTACCTACCTACTCTCTTTCTCTCCCTCCCTACCTACCGTCTCTCTCTCTCTCTCTCTCTCTCTCTCTCTCTCTCTCTCTCTCTCTCTCCCTCTATCTACCTACCTACCTACTCTCTCTCTCTCTCCCTACCTACCTACTGTATTTCTCTCTCTTTATCCCTCTATCTATCTGCCTATCTACTCTCTCTCCCTCTCCCTACCTACCTACTGTATTTCTCTCTCTCCCTCTCTCTCCCTCTATCTATCTACCTACTTTTTTTAAAAAAAATGCCTCTTCAAAACTTTGGTGTGTCTTATACTCTGGTGCATCTTATACTCTGAAAAATAGGGTATACAAAATTCAAAGTGACAACAAAATTATTCTAAGTCTAAGTCTATTGATAAGTGGGCCATTTGCAAAGAAATAATGTATAAATTATGAAGGTTTTTACTTTTTATGTTCATGTATTCATTTTTGATGGTTTACATGCTAGAAAAACAATTGAAAACACCCAAGGTAGGTATAAAAAGCATAAATAAAATTTCAATAATGATAAAATAAACCAAATATATATATATTTTAAAAATGACTCAATCTTATTAAAATGCTCTTTGGAATAGTTCAACTTTACTTTCTTCCTGAATGCAGTCAGATGGACTCTTGTGACGAGCCGAAGGACAGATGATGGAAGCAGTTAGCTTCCTCCCATAATTGGGGCTTACCAGGGGTTGTAAAAATGTAATAGATACCTTTCACCCTGGCTTCGCTGATAAACTGATAAGAGCCTGTGGCCTAATGGCTAAGATCTCTGCCTAGTGTGCCTAGTATGCCATATAGCCCAGGTTCAAATCCCAGTAAGGGTGTGGCTAGCTGATGAGAGCTAAATAGCTTGAAATAGATCTATACTAGTCTTCCTTTATTTATTTATCAGCACAAATAAAAACACAAATATAACAAAGGCAACAGTAAAAATATTGGGTTTCTGTCTGGATGGACTCTTGTGACGAGCCTAATGACAGAGAGTGGAAGTGTGACCTTCCTCCCACACTTGGGCATACCAGGGGTTGTGACTTTAAGTATATATATATATATATATATATATATATATATATATATATATATATATATATATATATATATATATATATATATATATATATATATATATATATATATATATATGTATGTATATATATGACTCTAGTTGTTCAGGTTTTCTCCCGCGTAGAATTGGAGATGTCTTGGCGACGTTTCGACGAAGTCTCATTCGTCATCTTAAGGCTGCTTCAGGCTACTTCAGGCTTGGTGTTTCCAGGAGTAGTGTGAGATCTCGGCTGTTTCTTCCTTTTAACTGCTGGTGGGGGTTTGAACTGATTGGGTGGGGGCTTGGCTGTGTCTTGATTGGGTGGAGGTGTGTCCTTATTTGGTGGAGGTGTGTTCTGTTCTGATTGTTTGGGGGGTTGTGTTTCATGTAAGGGTAGGAGGGGTTTTAAAGAGGCTAATTGTGCTTTTGCAGTCTGGATTCTGGTTCTGGGTCGTGCCTCCTCATCAGTTTGTGTTTTTGTCTGTTTTCTTTGTGGATGTTTGGTGGTGATATTCTGTGTGGCTATTGTGGGTGTGGGCCTGGTGTCATTCATCATGTTCGGGACTCGTTTGTCAATAAGGGCAGGTTTCCAAAAGGCTGGCAGGCGGGAGGTATCGTCCCGCCTGTTCATGCTGTGTGGGCGTTTTTCTATTTCAATTGCTTCTCTGATTATTCGGTTGTTGAAATGTTCGGCCTTGGCGATGGTTCTAGTCTTATTGAAATCAATTTTATGTCCTGTGGCTTTAAGGTGTTGGACCAGGGAAGAAGTTGGTTCCTCTTTTTAGATTGTGTTTTTGTGTTCTTCAATGCGTGCACTTATTCTTCTGTTGGTTTGTCCGATGTATGTGGTGGGGCAGGTGGTGCATGGGATTTCATATACTCCTTGATTTTCTAACTCAATTTTGTCTTTGGGGTTTCTTAGGATGGTGGATATTTTTCGGTCTGTGCAGAATGCTGTCTTGATGTTGCGTTTGCGGAGGATTTTGCTGATTCTGTCTGTGGTGCCTTTTATGTATGGGAGGAGGGCTTTTCCGTTTTCTTGTTCTCTGTCCTGGACTTTAGTGGGGGTTTCTTTTTGGATTAGGTTGGTGATCTTATTTCTTTGGAATCCATTGGATGTCAGTACGTTAGTGAGAGTGTGTAGTTCGGTTTTTAGGTGTTGTTCATCAGCTAGGCGTTTTGTTCTGGAGATGAGTGTCTTGGCTACGGAATTGATCTGGGCTGGGTGGTGGTGTGAGAGTGCGTGCAGATAGCGGTTGGTGTGTGTTTTCTTCTGGTAGATGGTATGTCCTAGGGAGCCGTTAGATTTCCTGTAGACTAAGACGTCCAGGAAGGGGAGTTGGTTGTTTACTTCTGTTTCCATGGTGAACTGTATTTTGGGGTGTAGGCTGTTGAGGTGTGTAAGGAAGTTGTCCAGTTGTTCTTTCCCATGTGGCCAGATTATGAAAGTGTCTACATATCTGAGCCAGAGTTTGGGTTTGTGATCAGATTTTTCTAGAGCTTGGGTTTCGAAGTTTTCCATGTAGAGGTTGGCAATGACAGGTGAGAGGGGTGATCCCATGGGTGCTCCTTCTATCTGTTTGTATTTTTGTCCATTGTAAATAAAGTATGTGTTGGATAGGCAGTGGTTGGTCAGATCAAGGATGTGTTTGGGGGTGTTGTATTTGTTTTTGATAGCTGTTAAGGCTTCTTTGATTGGCACTTGGGTGAAGAGTGATACGACATCAAAGCTCATGAGTAGGTCACTGGGCTGTAAGTTTTGTTTCTTTATGATCTCTATGAAGTGGAAAGAGTTTTTTACATGTGAGGTGATGGAATCTGCATAGGGCTGTAGTTGTTTGGCAAGAAATTTGGCTAGATTTTGTAAAGTTGAGCCTATGGAGCTGACTATTGGTCTAAGTGGAGTTCCTTCTTTGTGTATCTTGGGGAGACCATAGAGCTTGGGGCATCTGGATGATTTTTCTCTGGGAATGATTCTTTGCTGGATCTCTTCACTGATGGGGGAGGCTTTTATTTTGGTTCTAGTGGTTTTTTCCAGGTAGGTGGTGGGGTCCGTGTTTAGGGGTTTGTATGTGGAGTCTTGGAGTAGGTTGGTTAATTTGGTTTTGTAGTCAGAAGTGTTCATAACTACCGTGGCATTGCCCTTGTCTGCTGGTAGGATTATTATGCTGGTGTCTTCTTTCAGATTATGTAGTGCTGTCTGTTCTTCTTTGGGTAAGTTGCTTTTGGGTGGCTTGCTGGTGCAGAGGATGTTGGTGATTTCGGATCTGATTCTGTTAGCGTTGTGAGGGTTGATTTTGGTCAGGCTGGTTTCAACTCCGCATATAATGGTTTCAGTGGGGATGTATTTGGGGGCGACTGCAAAGTTGAATCCTTTTGAAAGGACATTGGTTTCGGCTTTGGTGAGGATCCTATCTGAGATGTTATGCACTGTTTGTTTCATGTGCGGCTGTGTGTGGGGGGCGGGTTCGTTTCTGGCGTTCTTTTAGTCTTTGGAGTTTGTTGGTGTGTGTTTCTGTCTTGAGGGTGGTCTTTGTTTCAGCTCTCCAGGTGGCAAGTTGTTTCAATTTGTCCCAAAGTGTGGGGTGGATCTTGTTGCTGAGTTCGAGGTGAAGAGTGAGGAGATCTTTGTTGATTCGGTCTAGGAGGAATCTTTTCATGTGAAGTTCATTTCTGATTAGGGCCAATTCTGTTCTTTTTAGGATGCGTTTGGTGGCTGCAGAGTTGGAGTGGAATTTCAATTGGAATCGTGTGGGGATTAGGTTTTCATCTCGGCAGTTGCGTAGGAATGCGAGGTCACATAAAATGGAAGCTCTTTGGACTTCACGTTTTTCATAGGTCCTGGTCAGATGGTGGGTTTCCTCCCCGTAGAGGTTCGATATTTGTTTTCTGAGGTTTTCACGGGTGTTAGCATGTAGGTCTCTAGTTGTTCGGGTTTTCTCCCGCGTAGAATTGGAGATGTCTTGGCGACGTTTCGACGACGTTTGCTGAGTGAATGTTGAGTTTTATTGTCTAATTTACTTTGTGCACATTTCTTTTTTCGTATTGTCCTACACTCCCCTTCCTTTTTGATTGTAAGCCGCCCTGAGTCCCCTCAGGGAAAAGGGCGGCCTATAAATAAATAAATCTAAATCTAAATCTAAGTCTCATTCGTCATCTTCAGGCTGCTTCAGGCTACTTCAGGCTTGGTGTTTGCAGGAGTAGTGTGAGATCTCGGCTGTTTCTTCCTTTTAACTGCCGGTGGGGGTTTGAACTGACACACACACACACATACAGACAGACATAAACACGCTCTGATGCTAAGGTGTTAGACATTCTACTTCCCCTCACAATCTGAAAAGAACTCTGTTCCAACTGCTAGTTGCCTCATATTCCATTACCCCAATTCAAACTGGCAGACATTCCATTTCTTCACTCAGGAGCAGTCTGAGGCTCCTTACAGTACTAAACATCAGTAGCTCACCAAAATGTCTATGCCTTCCACCTATGGAACTGCGTCCAAACTGTTGGGAGAGAGATTCAACTATGAATTTCAATCACCGACCACCACTGAGCCAATGGATTGTGAACCGAATTTTTCCTCCATGGTGCCCCAGCCCCTACTCACTTCTTACACTGACCTCCTCAGTTCAGACAAATTTGTTCCTTCTACTGTAACACCAGTTAAATGGAAAAGAGAGAAACATGCCACCAGCACCCTTGGCTTTTTGGTCTACGTAGCCAGGTTAATAACTTGCATAGCATAGGCTTTCAATTCCTCCCTCAGATGAATTGCTCAGGACCTCCCTGTAAACAACATTCCTGGTTTTGTTCTCTGGCTGGAGGATGATCAGGCTGTCTGGTGACCTGATTCTGGAGCCTGCCATATACAACTGGCCATGGGAAAAACAGTCGCTCCTCAGATGCACACCAGCCACTTTTAAAGTCTGTCCCTGTGCCTTATTGATGGTGATGGCATAGCAAACCTTAACAGGAAATTGTAGACATTTTAACTCAAAGTGGTAGTCAGATGGGATGAGAGAAGTTCAGCAGATGAAAACAGTTTCTCCCTGATTGACGTCTGTGAAAATCGTGGCTTCAATTACATGTTTGTACAGAGTCTTCACCAGAAGCCTGGTGCCATTGCACAATTACTGAGGACTTAGATTGCATAACAGCATGATTTGAGCAGCAACCTTGAGGTAGAGGACATGAGATGGGTTGAACTCCACAGGGTAATGTACAGCCTCCTCCACCTTAACTGCTCATTAATTTTCAAGCTTTAAATCTCAATTTACCAAGCCAATTTATCAAACATAGTTTTATAGCGAAGCACAGATATCCAGCCAGTATAACATATAAGAACAGCTAGTTAACGGATCAAAGTAGCATCATTCACAGATACTTTTAATTTGTAAGGATGTACAAAAGATATACTAACTTCAATATTTTACTAATAAACATAAAAATACATTATTAATGATTCATTCTAAATTCCTTAATTCTCATTCCAGAACTCACTGCTCAAGCATCATCAGCACCACTGGATTTTGCTGCTGTAGATTATCTTCTACCAATTTATAAGCTAATCATAATTTAAAAGTATAACTGGAAAGTATGATTGTCCCATAGATAAAATAGAGTCCAGCACTAACGGTTTTCAGAGATTCAATTCTCTCTCTCTCTCTCTCTCTCTCCCTCTGCCCCTCTCTATATATATTGTTGTTCCATGTATGTTTGTATGTGTAATCATGTAACTTGGACATCATTTAGAATAAGATCAGAAGAAGAGTGCTGAATTAATCCAAAAGTCCATTTAGCCTAACACTCTATGTCTACCAGTGGACAGCTAGATTTTCTAAAATGCTCACAGCCAGATGTGGATTCTAGTTGCCTACCACATTCTGTAACTGTTCATGGAAAAATTAGAACTATTTATATTATATATTTTTTAAATTTAGTCTTTATATTAGAATTCTGGAATAACTGGACATAAGATCTGGCAAAAATTAATGCTATTCTTTCATGCCTAACAGTTGTGAAAAAACATATTCTTAATACATAACTAATTTGATTTTTGTTAACTAAACTCTCTATCACTACATCCTCTGATAATGAATTCCATAATTTAATTGTACTTTAGAAGATGGAGTATTTTTTTTATTAACAGCTTAAAAGGTTTTCAATAAACTTTTGTATGAGATGGAATAGAAATTATATGGATGAAAGAGAATATTCCATCTAATAACAAAACGGAAAATTTACAGTACATAAGAATTTAATGAAAATTAAAATATAAATGTACAAAGAAGCCAGCATTAAAAGCCCATCTAAACATTTAGAAAATAGATGGTGGATGAAAATTAATTTAGGTCAATAATATTAATAGTTAAATTTCTTTAAATTTGAAAACTTGCACATATAAAAAAAATTGTTTATATACCTACATCTCTAACTTAACAGCTTTAAGAGCCAAGGTGGCGCAGTGGTTAAATGCAGCACTGCAGGCTACTGCTGGATCAGCAGGTCAGCGGTTCAAATCTCACCGGCTCAGGGTTGACTCAGCCTTCCATCCTTCCGAGGTGGGTAAAATGAGGACCCAGATTGTTGGGGGCAATATGCTGACTCTCTGTAAACCGCTTAGAGAGGCCTGAAAGGCCTATGAAGCGGTATATAAGTCTACTGCTATTGCTATTGCTATTGCTATAAATTAAATCAAAGATTCAAGGATTCCTCAAACCTATCTTTTCATACATATGCTTCCTTTTCTTGTATGCATATGAACAGTGTAAAGGATAATACAGGGAAGATAACATCAGTGTAAAGATTTATTGCTGAATAATAAAATCATTTTGGAGAAACATAGGATAGATCTAATCCCTTGGTGAGCTCCATGCATCCCCTGGAATATAGAATGTGGCCCTGTAGTTTGTAATATGTCTCACGGGTATTTTTTTTATTACAAGAGAAAGAATGTGAATAAACATTACTCTGATAGAACCTCAAGCATATTTTCATGTTCCTGGCTGAAATTATTTTCCAGGTTATGAGCTTAGTATTTCCACCCACAAATTGTAATAAGACAGGGCTGGAACAGAAAGCAGGACAGATCAAATTCCAAAAGCAATCTGGGATTGAGGTTAAACAGTGAGTATTACATTGCTTTTATCAATATGCATCCAACAAAGTTTACCACAATATACTTGTTGTATGCATTTTGTATTTTTCTTTCAAGGCTCAGTGCTTTTTGAGAGAAATTTTACTTTGATGATAAAGCAGCTAGATTATTATATCTGGCAAGAGAAAGCTGTTTACTCAGATTTAGCTTGGAAGACACCATAGCTGTTTTCACTTTTAGTGTCTACCTCAGGGCACAGTAGAAACTGCTGTAGTATACACTATAGACTTCGCAGTTTAAGCACCATTTCACACCCTTGGTTTCGATATTCTTGCTCCAAAATATATTTTGGAGCTTATTGTTATGCTGAATGCTTATAACTTTAGTCAGCCTTGTCCAAATTGGCATACTGATGTGTTGAGATGGCTGCTCTGGGAATTTGTGGTTGACTTTGCTTGTGAGAAACTGGATTAGACATATCAGCTAATTTCACACAATGTAATATCATTAACCAAAACTCCACACTGAACCAGTAAGATTTCACATTCTAACTAATCATCCAATTCCATGATCAAATTATCAATGAATCCTTATTGCAATTTTTGGTTGAGAAATAGAGATATGAGACTGATAAAACCAAATGATCGATACTGGACTTCTCTGACTATACAAAAAACAAGTTAGGGGAAAACAAATTTTCTTCTTTCTCTAACAATTCCAGCCAAAACTGCTTTATGAATAATGCCTAAATGAAGTTTTATTTCTTTTTCTTCTCTTGATATGGTGTGTTGTGTTTGTGATACATTATGAAAATAGATTTGGTAACTTAATTACTGAAAGTCAGCCTAGATAATCTTTGACTTTTCTCCAAACTATGAATGATGTTCAAAATATAAATTATATTTCTATTATTATTCCATGATATGGGATCCAGCCATTTAAATGTTCATAAATGTATTAAGAACTGGCTGTTTCAATAGGCTTTTGGAGTCCAAGAGCTTGTTTTGTCTCTCTGGGAGAGTACATGGTTGATCTACAGAGTTTGGGTAGTTATATTGTGAATTTGTTTATTGTTTAACTGTTTTTAATCTTATTACTGTTTGGAAAGTCTGCAGGTTGGTGCTTTCTGACTTTGACTCTCTCTCTCTCTCTCTCTCTACACTTTTTCAAGAATTTTTCAGTTTTTATTTTCCTGACTGGTTAAGAATTATCACTAAGAATGACTTGCAATATTGTTTTTTTTAAAAAATCCCAATTTTTCTTCGCACCTGTGTTGCAAGTCCCAATGTAAAATCAAGGGTCTTTATTTTTTTCTAGTTGCATCAGTTATAAGAAAAATACTTCTGATCTGTTAAATTATTTTTAATTCTGTCTTTTTCTCTTAGCTGGATATAGTTCACTTTCACTGCTATTCTAATTGATGAAAAAAAAGGTTCATTGTATTTTTCTTCCAGAAATTTCTTCCTCAAATTCAGGCATCTTTCTTCATGTAGGGCATTAATATTTTATAAATTTAGCACTGACTCATTTTGTTCTTTCTATATATGATTTCAATAAAGGATCTGATCGTTATAAATTCTTGCTTAATTCTTACTATAATTACAATCTTCTTAAACTTGAAGATTTGTCATTTCCACGCATTTCTTTGGGGGACAAAGTATGTTTTCACATTTTGCATCTTGAATTTAGTTACAACTACATTTTTGAAAAAACCAAGTTGTTTATGTTAGAAACAATGTTCTTTTTAAAGAATTTAGTATGTTGCGGCAAAAAGGAATATGATTCTATAGATCTGCTATTGTAGTTGTATAAATTGTAATAAGCAAAGTCTGTATATTGCCAATGTTGTTTAATACATGAGGTTTCCATTCTGTTGCCTTCAGTGTTTTTTGGATCAAATGAAGTTGAAAGATCTTGGAAGAAAATTTCCATTTTTATTTTATTTTATTGCACTCCCTGGTTTCAATTAACTCTAAAAATGACGCACAAGCTCTGTTTTTAAAGATATGTGACTGAAGCGCCATATAAGGATTTTTCCTTTTTTAGAAATACATGTGGTTGAAATCTGAGGCCAGACGACTGCCAAATTCTAATATTTGAAATAGAATATTGGCACAAGAAAATAAGCCATTGTTCAGAATATCATTTTGAGAAGGACTATCATACATAAGGAAGTATTTTTACTTTAGCTCAGCTGTTGAGCAATCCAATTAATCCAATTAAAATTGTAAAAATTGAGGCAAAAATTCTAATATTATTTATATATTAACTTTAAGGTAATCTTTTAATCTAAAACCATCCATTAATCTGCCTATCTTTTAAAACATAAAAATCTGGAAATATAACTCTTGACTAGAGACACTGTAAGGTCAATTATGGAACCGTACTGAAGAATATTTAAACTGAATGTTGGGGAAAGTGGGGTGGAAAACCTACTAATAGTAAGAGTAGTTCAACAATAGAATCAAATATTCAGAGAGATGCCCGTGAACTTTCCACTGAATATATTCAAACAGATTATAATTATTATTGGGATGATTGGATATGAATTGCTGGTTGGACCAACAGTGAACATTGATTATGCTCTACCAATTTTATTTAACTATTATTTTAAAATATTAATGAGATTGGCAGTTTTATAAATGATGAATAAATAAAACATGAAGCAAACCAGATATAAAGTGGTGCAAAAAATTGAAGTAAGTTCTACCAAGTAAATGAAAGTTGTGAAAATGTAGGTGAATAATCAAAGGGATGGAAAGACCTGATAGAGGGTAAAGGAATTTAAATTCCATAAGAACAAGTTATAAAAATGTTTATAAAATACTTTGAACCTCTTCTATAATGTTACAATTTGTCAAATTATTTATTTTGTGTCATTATAGTGATCAAAGAAGAACTGTCCAAGTAAATGAGAGCAAGAACAGAGTTAAAAAACTTCCATAAGGGCTAATCTCAAATTAGCAATTAATAACCTTGATTCCTAGTGTCACCAGAAGCTGCACTAACTTCTTTCATGACCAATAGGTTTGTCACATCATAAACTAACAAATATGTTTTTTTTCTTTTGAATTGAATTTTCTTCCTGTTAGATGAGAAAAAGTTTGCAAATAACACTCATTAGATTTTGAAAACAAGTGAACCTTTAATAAGATCTATTTCAAGAGTTTTATCTAAAGTTTGATCAGTTAAATGCTATATCTATTTGATGACATTTTATTAAAATATATAGTTACATAAAACAATTAGTGGAAAGCAACCATATGTAATTCCATTATTCAACTCTTCCCCCTTTTCTATCTTCTCTGCCACAACCTGGATCTCCCAAATTCTGGAAAGTCCCCAAACTCTGTAATAAATTTTAAATCAACATACAAGACTCTAGGAGCAGAAAGATAGATCATTCCCCTTTCATTGATAAAATATAACAATAAAAATGTAAATTTGATTCCCCTATATAATTTGTTTTTATAAACTGTGATAAAAGTTTGCTCCGAAAAAACAGCCAAGAATCTTGTCTGACACAATTTTGTCCATGTTAGATAACAGCATTTACTGGAATTATGAAAATTTCTAGGGATGCAATGGCTCAAAGTGAAAGACGCTGGACTTGTTGTCTAGAAAATCAGCAGCCCAGGTTCAAGACCAACGGGTGCAACGGGTGAGCTCCCGTTACTTGCCCCAGCTCCTGCCCACCTAGCAATTCAAAAGCATGTAAAAATGCAAGTGGAAAAATAGGGACCACTTTCTTGGGAAGATAACAGTGTTCTGTGTACCTTTGGCGTTTAGTCATGCCAGCTACATACCACGGAGATGTCTTTGGACAGCGCTGGGTCTTCGGCTTTAAAACGGAGATGAGCACCAACTCCTAAAGTTGAGAATGACTAGCATATATGTGCAAGGGGAACCTTTACCTTAAGCTTACTGTGAGAACAAAATTTGTGCATTTGGCCTGATATTAAAGCTTTAACCTTACTAAGCTTAACCTTAACCTAACCTTTCCCAATGACTGTGTCAGATACTTCCAACATCTTAGAAATTGTCTTCTCATCTCTCTTACCAAAAAAATTCTACACAAGATATTTCCACTAGGAGAAAATATCTAATGACAAAACTATTACGATATATATACATATACATATACATATACATATACATATACATATACATATACACATACACATACACATACACATACACATACACATACACATACACATACACATACACATACACATACACATACACATACACATACATACACACATACATACATACACACACACACACACACACACACACACACACACACACATACATAAACTTTAAGTATAAATATGTCTGGACTAAATGTTGATGTAATTGTTAAGCCATTAGCCATTTAGTAATAAAACCTACCACTGGCATACAAAGAGAATTTTTTTCACATATACAATTCCTTTAAAATTTTCCTGGATGAATATACATCTCTACACATCCCCATTCCCATTATTTAGTTGTACAGTTTTCCCTTCCCTAGAAGTGTCTTCTCATGTATGTGAAATGTATCAAATAGCAAAATCCATAACTAAGAAACCTAAATTTAAATGATTCATCAAACAACAGGCAGTAAATGTAATCAATTGAATAAATTTCACATTTCTATTCCAGAAAGCCTGTGGATCTTTAATAATGGGCTAATGAGTGTAAATAAAACACATTTTGGTAAATGGTCAGTTTAATTTAGTGTGACAACAACTAGTTTATTGTCATATATTAGATGTGAATGTCAGTATTTTCCATTTAGACAGTTGTGTAACTTACTGAAATGCACACCATGTGTAACCAAACCAATGTCTAAACATTACTGGTAAGACAAATGCACTGTTCCATTTTTGGTGTCTCCTGACACCGATTGGTTTTGTAGGGCCTTCATTTTATGTTCATGTGGTTTTGAAATTTTCGGTCATCTTTCTTATTAGAAACATAAAACTAGATAAATATGAGTTTCATGAAATACTTCTGTTTACTTTAAATGGAAAAAGAAGCAATCAACAAAACATATCAATCTGTGAACACATATTTCACAATCACATCCAGACATTTTATGTTTTTCCGGAGTTTAGAGAAAACATGAAATGTAAAGTATATCTCCTAAACATATTTACATATGAATTTATGGGTCTTGTTTTCACCATTTAAAGAATGGATAATATTTAGAATGGCAACTGAATTTCCTTCACCATATAAATGCCATATAAAATTTAAAAATAGAATTCTTCCCAAATGCGCTATCAGCATCTTTGGGTGAAGCATCTTTTCCAATCAAGTAGGAATAATAAATATAGGAAGAATTATGTATTTTGAAGATATTGTCATATTCTCTTCTTTGAGGAATTTGCCAAGCTACAATCCAAAGTTTATAGGTTCTTGGTATTTAGACAATATTTCAATTGTATAATTTTAATATATTTCATATTTATTTTATAATTCCAATATTTTGGTATATTGTTGTAATGGGAGCAACTTAGTTTAAAACCTTAATAAATATAAAATTAAAGTAAGTCTGAGGAGCAAATACTAAAGAGTCATGAAAAGGCAGTTTCATTCAATTGTTTAATAACAGCGAGGTTAACTAAATAAGTGACAATTACATTTCAAAAGTGACAAAATTAGAAACCAGAAGAATACTGTCGATATAATTTACTTGGACTTCAGTAAGACATTTGATAAAGTAGACCATAAGCTACTACTGTATAAAGTAGAAAAATGTGGGTTAGACAGCATCACCACCAGATGGATTCATAACTGGCTGACCAACTGCACTCAATGTGTAGTCCTCAATGGAACTGCATCTACATGGAGGGAGGTATGCAGTCAGGTACCCCAAGGCTCTGTTTTAGGCCCAGTACTCTTCAACATCTTTCATAAATGATTTGGATGAGGGGATAAACAGGGAACTCATCAAATTTGCAGATGACACCAAGCTGGCAGGAATAGGCAACACTCCAGAAGATAGGCTTAAGATACAGAAGGATCTTGACAAATTTGAACATTTGGTGCTATGTAAAATAAAATTCAATGGTGAAGAAAGTAAGGTTCTACATTTAGGCAAGAAAAACAAAATGCACAGGTACAGTATATGTGATACCTTGCTCAATAGTAGTAACTGTGAGAGGAATCTTGGAATCCTAGTGGACAACCATTTAAATATGAGCTAGCAGTGTGCAGCGGCTGCCAAAAAAGCCAACAGAGTTCTAGGCTGTCAGCCTCTGTTTTGCTGCTTGCTTTTCAGCTGCCATTGAAACGGGGAGGGAGGGCATGGTATTTGGGTGAGGGAAATAATCTGTACAGGAGGACTGTTAATTGGGAGTTGTTCTCACCATTCATTTGCGCATGTGGAAGGAGGGGAGTTTCCCGCCAAGGCCAACTGTCCGGCATACCAACCTGATGATGATTTTTGAAGATGTCTCCCACCTGACAGCTGTGGAGATATATGATTGGACTATGTACAGGGGTACCAAGGGGAGGGGAATGAATCATGTATTGATATCTAACTGCTTTCGCGCCTTTTTGCTCAGATCCAGCTTTGTTTAGCTTCTCATTACTTATAATCAGTAAAAGTACTCTTAATTCTGCAAAATGGAGTTGAGTGGTTTCTTTCTTGGTTATTAAGTGAAGGAGCCGTGACATAGGCTGTATAAACAGAGGGATAGAATCAAGATCACATGAAGTGGTATTAACACTTTATAATGCCTTGGTAAGGCCACACTTGGAATACTGCATTCAGTTTTGGTCGCCACAATGTAAAAAAGTTGTGGAGACTCTAGAAAGAGTGCAGAGAAGAGCAACAAAGATGATTAGGGGACTGGAGGCTTAAACATATGAAGAATGGTTGCAGGAACTGGGTATGTCTAGCAATGTTCCCTCTAATTTTTTTTCAGTGTGTGCGGAAAAGTATAGTATTTGAGCAGCACATTTTCATGCCTGAGCACCTGAATTTTTTTCACAGATGTTTCACAGAGCAATTGATTTATAGGATCCGAATTGGAGTGGAGAAAAATGGTGTGGTGTGTGAGTGTGTGTGTGTGTGTGTGTGTGTGTGTGTGTGTGTGTGTGTGTTTGAGTGAGCGAAGGATCCAGTAAGGGAACTGCGCCTATTTAGGAAAGAAGGTAAATTATTGCAAACATGATCAATCGAAGATAAGTATGGGGACAGGTTGGGCAGTAGAGAGAAAGTGATAAAAGAGTGGGAGAGAGGAAGAAAAAAATAGAGACAGAAAGAGACAGAGAAGGACAGAGAAAGTGACAGAAGAGTGGGAAAGAAGGAGAGAGAAAGAGAGACAAAGAGAAAGAGGGTGAAAGAGACAGAAAGAGACAAAGAGGAGAGAGAAGGGAGAAGGAGAAAGTGACAGAAGAATGGAAAAGAGGGAGAGAGAAAGAGAAGAGAGACAAAGAGAAAGAGGATGAGAGAGACAGAGAGAGAAGAGAGGAAGAGGAAAGAGTAAGAGAGAACATCTCATTTCAACCCTGAGGTGCAAATATTCTCTTTGATTGGTAATTTTATTTGTCCATTTACTATCCAATACTTTCATTTCTCCTTAAATTCATCAAGAATTCCCTTCTTTTTATTGAATTTATCACAATACCATGAGAACAACTTTTTCAGCATAGCTTTACAGCTATTTAAAATATATAGTAATTTAGGTCAGGTTTTCAGAACATTAGTCTATTTATAAGTCACTAAGTGCAAAGAAACAGATTCAGAAAGTTGGCTTCCCTTTTTGTAATTGCCTATTGCCTGCTTAATTTTCTACCTACATTTTTGATAACTGATATTCACATTGACCCAAAGAGCCCATCATAGAAAGAAACACTCCCTATGAACTTTGTTGGGTTTCCATGGAATGAAGTTTGATCTTTTTCTCAACCATACAGTAGCATATTCTTTCTAAGGAGGATATAATCAAGATAGTCCATAATTGCCTATCAATCTAACAGTATGGCAATTGACAATCTCTTTATATTTCAACTCTAACTCTTTCAGTCTTAAAGGTTTGGTGAGGAGATATCCAAAAATTCTTTTAAAGAGGAAAAAAATGCTTGCACAATTGCACCCACTGAGACATATATATATATATATATATATATATATATATATATATAGATAGATAGATAGATAGATAGATAGATAGATAGATAGATAGATAGATAGATAGATAGATAGATAGATAGATAGATATAGATATAGATATAGATATAGATATAGATATAGATATAGATATAGATATAGATATAGATAGATATAGATATAGATATAGATATAGATATATATATATATATATATATATATATATATATATATATATAGAGAGAGAGAGAGAGAGAGAGAGAGAGAGAGAGATATAGATATAGATATAGATATAGATATAGATATAGATATAGATATAGATATAGATATAGATAGATAGATAGATAGATAGAGATAGATAGATAGATAGATAGATAGATAGATAGATAGATAGATAGATAGATAGATAGATAGATAGATAGATAGATAGATAGATATATATATATATATATATATATATATATATATATATATATATATATATATATATATATATATATATATACACATACATACACACAACACACAGAGAAACAAACTTAACAAAGTGCTAAGTCTGCCCACCAACTAACTAACTCTCTCTCTCTCTCTCTCTCTCTCTCTCCTTCCTTCAGCCCAACACTCTTGCTGGCATCCCGGACGGATGAGAGGGACTGCAGAGGGTCTCCTCGAGTCTAGGGCAGCGAGTCATTCGATGAGAAAGTTGCCTCTTGGAAGGAATGACCCGGATTGGCTCTCGCTTCATCTCTCCTGCTTTGTCTCTCCTGTTTCTTTGCTTCTCCGTTCAGTCTTTGGGCGGCAGTTCGAAAGCGGAAGCTCACACTCTCCCTCCCTCCCTCCCCTCCCTTCCTCCTCCTCCCTCCCTTCTTCTCTCTCTCTCAAATGGGAAATCCGAGCAGCCGCTGCTGGGAGCCGGTCCCATGCCTTCTCCCAACCCCCACACCCCTTCTCTCAGCTACTTCCTGCCATGATTGCTGTCTCCAGGCTGGCTCTCCCCTCCTATTATCCTGGAAAGCATCTCACAAAAACCACTGGGCAGCAGTTGGAAACTGCTGCGCGGTGTTTTTTTGCCACGTGCGCAGCCGCTCACCCGCGCACCTTAGAGGAAACAGTGATGTCTAGTTTAATGAAAAGAACTAGGGGAGACATGGTAGCAGTGTTCCAATATCTCAAGGGTTGCCACAAATAAGAGGGAAACAAGCTATTCTACAAAGCACCTGAGGGTAGAACAAGAACCAATAGGAGGAAATTAATCAAGGAGAGAAGCAACTTAGAACTGAGGAGAAATTACCTGATAGTTAGAACAATTAATCAGTGGAACAACTTGTCTCCAGAAGTTGTGAATGCTCCAACACTGAAAGTTTTTAAGAAGATGATGGAAAACCATTTGTCTAAATTGGTGTAGGGTTTCCTGCCTAAGCAGGGGGTTGGACTAGAAGACCGCCAAAGTCCCTTCCAACTCTCTTATTCTATTCTAAATAATTTATGATCGGAAGTAGAGTTTGTTGAATCAGCCAGAGTCCTGATAATATGGATACAGGAAATAAAAAATTACACTGAATACAACAAAGTATAAAGACTCTTTAAGAGCATACAACAATAGAGTGATAATCCAAATTTTCACTAGTCTTAAATGACCAGCATAACACTGAATATCAGTTGCACCTTTTATCAGAAATTAAAATATTTGGATGTTCTAGCTTTTCTGATTATGTTCATGAATACATGTGTTTTCCATCTCCCTATTCTCAAATGCTTTCCAGCTGCTGTTGTCCTATGTGGAAATATTTTTCAAATCAGGCATGAGGAAGAAATAATAAAGAAGTAATAGAGAATGAGACTCAGTTATGGATAGATAAAGAATAAGTTATCACTGGTGGACATGAAGTTTGGGGTTTGAACTTAATGAACACAAATCAGGTTAAAAGAGACAAATGCTTGATACACATATCCATATTTTAACATCTTCTCTATATAATGCTCAGGAAAAAATATTATCTATTTATTGCTTGCTTGCAGCTAGATTCCTCTTAATTATGTAAACTATGTAGAGTTCTTTAGAGCAATGGAGCAAAAGAAAAGATTTGCTAGACATTAAGAATTAAGCAACAGACATAGAGAAAATACAATTAAGGTGAAAACACATTACTATACTTACTGTGTGCCAGTTATACAGGGTACTTTTTATTTCTGCTATTGAATGTAAAGTGAACTGCAATAGATCAATGGCAGTTGATTCAATGGGAATTTGTCCTGTGGGTATATCGGATAAGTTAGCCTAAGCTCAAAGAAGTAATGCAATGAGTTTGCAATTTGCTCTATGATAAAAACCGCTGAAATGTGTCAAAACGTATACAGATTTAAGAAAGATGGATGCATACTGTCTAATTAGTTATTGTGAGCCTGAACATTACAAATGGGGAGACTAGAAGTAGCAATCTTCTGTATAGCCATAATCAGTTCTTTGATGTAGTACAGGGCTGTCAAACTCATGGCCTATGGGCCAGGTGCTGCCAAGCCCATGCCAGGTTTAGTGAAGAGGAAAAAAATCCTAATAGGTCACGTGATGCCGCCATGATGACGCGAGTTTAATACAACCTGTTACTAGACTTGAAACCTGTAGCCTGAATATGGAGTGAAGGGAGGGTATCTTACATAACATACCATATTCATGTTCATCTGATCTAGCAAAGTGAGCTGCAATTCACAAAACTTTTTTTCATAAGGTATACCAGACTTCTGGTAAATTAACAGTATGGATATTATGTACTTCTTTAAGAAGAATGTGTGTCAATAAAGTATAAGTCCCACTGAATTCAGAAGCACTCTTACGAGTAAGTAAATATACATTTTCAATCTAGGTTTTTCAGAAAATGCTATTGGAGTTAGACCTTTAAATTATGCATGTCAGCATGCAACCACAGTTGTGCTCTGCATAGTCAGTACCCATGGGATTAATTGCCAATGAACAAATGTAAATTATTATTGAATGGGAATGGCTTTTTCCTTTGCTAAGCAAGACTTGGCCTTCCTAGTTAGGCTTTTAGAATCTGGATTCCTTTCTGGTCATGGCAAGTGCTTCCAACTATTCTGTGCACATTGGCATTACCCAGAGACAATTCCAGGAAAAAGAAACCTCAAACAAGTAAATGGCACAACATTCTTTAGTTTCAGCAAAAAAAAAACCCTCCTGAATGTTCTCTCATTTAGCAGTTTTAGAAGCTCAAAACAGAAGAGAAGGAATTTGGAGAATGATGTTACATATTGATTCTATTGAAATTTTCCAAGTTGGCCTTCTTCATTTTACGTATAACTAGCAATTCCTTTTGGTTGAGGTCTCCTTGGCATCCTGTTATTTTATGATAACTGCCCAATAGTTAAAAAGCAGAGCAAAGAAAAAATACTGCTTTCTGACCCAGAGAGCATAAGGGTCAGAATGTTGTATGGAATATCCACAAAAAACAGAGAACATTTACTCAACCCCTCAGAAACCTTTCAAAGATAACCCACATAATTTTCATTGCCAATCTTGAAATGTTCAGAGCTCTGTTTCCAGCTGACAAAGACCACAAAAACTGCTTGAAAACTCATTTCACATTCTTGTATGCTATGTTCATGGTGATTTATAATAAATTGGACTGGCCACTGTAAATGGAGCTGCAAAACCACATGGCACTTTTCCTTTTGGCAGTTTGAAATGACTGGTGAAGTCGTAGCTTGGCAGTTGATTTTCTGTGGATAGGAACAGCACCCTGGAGTTGGGAGAAAGGGTAAGGCAAGAATACCTACCTGTGGAGGGAAAGGCTCATTGACAAGCCTTATAGAGATTCAGCATTCCTACTGCAAAACTGCTTTCCCAGGAATTCCTTCTCTACCACAGCTGATCCCAATGATAAGTGAAGGTCTGTGAGCAAAGAACTGATCCAGGAACAATACAAAGTACCATATCCCTGTGAGAAAAGGTGAATATGACTTACTTCTGCCAAAGACCAAGTTTTTGATGTAAGTTCTTATTTGTAGTGGAAGGATTTATAATAAGCAATGCACATGAATAACATTCAGCCTAGGGAGGAGAAAATAGCAAAGGCAGGTCAAACTTAGTGCTAATTCAGACTTCATTTTCAGCAAGCACGTTTCTCACAGAGTGAATAGAATCCTGAGACAACTCAAGAATAGTGTTTAAAGAAGATTCCTTATTTGCTCCCTCTACTAGTATTATTAGTTTCACTCGAGCATTGGTTCATTTCACAGGAAACTCTTTGACACTGTGTCAAACCTTTTAATGACAGGCATGTTGATATATAAGTATTTTGCCAGCTTGTGGCAGAGATTGTGCATTAAGCTCCCAACAGATTTCATAGCAATACAGTAATAGCATCAAGGTTTGGCTGAGATTTATTGCTTCACAGTCAACATTTACCAAAATAATGCATATAATAGTTGCATATCAAAAAGGAATCAAATTCTTTTAACAAAACTTTCATTTATAAAGTATAATATTTACTTTCTAATATTATTTTTATGTTGTTGCCTTTATATGGATTCGTCCATATGAAGGAAACTACTAAAAGTCACCTTATATGAATTTGATTAATAAATCAATCAATAAATGTTAAGGAACAAAAATAAGGTGTTTTTTTTTAATTTTCAAAAATGTTCTCAGATAATTAAACAATGTATGTATATAATTAAATAGTATGCATTAAAAGGGTTTGTATTTTAGGAGAGATAAATATACTACTTTAATGTTTTTAAAAAAACCTCAATGAAATATTTTTATAGAATACTACAATGAATAGAAAATTGGATTTTTTGGGGGACGTAAGCTTCTGAAATATATTGATCATTGATGCAAGATTATTTTTAATTGTTTTATAGTGTAGGTTGGATTTTGTGTTAACATAAAGTACGGAGAAAGAAGTCAAGGATATAAGAAAAAAGCACAGGATATAAAAATGATCATGTCACTTTTTCAGAGCTGTTGTAATTCTGAATTGTCACTAAATGAACTATTGTGAGTCATGGACTGCTAAAAGTTGAAAATTCATGCAGGCTATGTCAGTCATTTATTTTACATTTTCAGATTTTTTACATTGCTTAATCCTTCAAAAAAACAAGTTTAGTTTAATATATCTATTCCAATGTAATATATGTTCCCTTGCTATGGGACTGACTACCTTTCCCAGTTTCTTGAGATTATATCTGTGCTTTGTCAGAATTTATTTAAAGTTTGGAAAGATAATACCCTAAATTATGTGCTAAGGTCACAAAGTTCATGCAACACAAACACATTAAAAAGTAATGTGTATTTTTAAGTAGATTTAGCTTTTTAGTAGGCTTTTGCTTAGTCAGGACTGTACAAACAATTTCAAAGTGAAGTAATAAATCAATTTTTCTGGACCGTCCTTTTCCATAAACCATACTGGTCATAATAATATTCTTCTAGTTTAAATTTCAACTAGGGGAAAAAATTAATGAGTCACAGCCAATTTACTTAACCAAGCAGCTAAAAATATATCTTGGAAATGTAATTAATTGCTTTATGTTTACACTTAAAAAGTAATTTAATGGTCATCATAATAATGTTAGGTGACAAAATTCTTTATGGAAAAACGCACAATGAAAAGTTTAAAAAAATGATACCACAATAACAGGATCTTGAAAAAACTGGTGAAAGCAACTATCTTTGGATAGTGTATCCATTATTTCTCCAATACAGATATTCTGTTTTTATACTTGTATTATTTACCACAATTGTATGTCCTCATAGGTATATTTCTTATTCCAATAAGATTCCTAAGACTTAACCATAAAGTTTTTTCTGCATTTACAGAAACTCTGTACAAGCTTTATGACTATATATACAGTAGATAATGTATTATCACTTTTTTCATTACAGTTTGCATTCTATGTTAAAGAATTTTCAAATAATAGAATTATCCTTTTTGTCTTAGGGAATGGTAATTAGGAAATGTTTAAATAAATGGGATAGCAACATGTGAATCAAGTGAAACCAGACTATTCTTTTTACTGCATACTTGATTCAAGGAGTCAAATATAAGTTATAAATCATTTTACATTAGAGAAACAGACATCTTTAAAATCACACAATTCTTTTTATTCTCTTTAAGACAAGCTATAAAACCACCATTTTCTATGAGTACCTCCTAATCATAAAGTGTATGGACCAGAAAGAATATCATTTGCTGAGTTGCTATCTTGTTCCTGTGAAAAGGCCATGGAAAGTCAGTAACAAAACATTTATTTTGCTTGAAGTCCTACATACTGTTTCAAAAATTTTGATATGAAAGGACCAGGAAATAGCTCTGCCTGAGATACTGATCTCAGTTTTTGTCTGACAATAATCATGTGGCCATGTGACTGAGTGGGAGTGGCTTGACAGTCATGTGACTGGGTGGACATGGCCAACTTGTAAAATGTGGTGAAACTCACTTAACAACGGTCTTGCTTAGCAACCAAAATGTTGGCTCAGAAACTCTGGCATTTGAAGCATGCAAGTCTTAAAGCTGTCAAGTTACAAGGCCCTTGCACCCTAACCCTTTAGGAAAAAACCCTAGGGGTGTTCAAACTTGACAGCTTTAAGACTTGTAGACTTCAACTTCCAGAATTCCTCCTCCAGTCATGTTGGCTCAGGAACTCTGGCATTTAAAGTGTGCAAGTCTTAAAGCTGTCAAGTTACAAGACCCTTGCACCCCTAACCCTTTAGAAAAAAAACCCAGGAGTGTTCAAACTTGTCAGCTTTAAGACTTGTGGGTTCAACTCCCAGAATTCCTCCTCTTGCTCTTCATCTTGATGATGTGCGGACGGGCAGAGGGGAGGGAGCTGGAACCGGTTCTAAACGGCACGGTAGATTGTGGAACCTCTTCTATAGAAGAGGTTAGAACTTGCAGGAACCCACCCCTGACAATAATGTAAGGTTTTTTTCCCTACATTCAGAAACGTCCTATGATGAAATTGTTCATTTTATGACGAACTAACGTAAATATATTCATTTATGTTAAAGAAAATCACATTACCTCTGTTCCAAATATCTCATAGTCCCTAAAAGGGGAGATAGATACTGTATGTGTGAAACTGAATAGGAGTAATTATTTACTAATTATTTCTCATTTCTGTGTTTTGCATATTGTTTCTTAGTTCAAAAGGAAACAGCATGAAGGTGTGTGTATGTGTGTGTATGTATTTATGTATATTTCACACAGTTGTTACAATTGATGTCTAGGTAAGACAACTGCCCTGTATTAAAAGCTTAGGATCTTCTGAATTGGCCTCCACTACTCAAATAGTTCTCCTGTATGATTGGACAGAATAATATTATTTAATATGATTCCCATAAGCAAAACTGCTAAGTGTTTGGGAGGGGTAGAGTTGGTATTTTTTCCTGTCTTTGCAGTTCTCATCTACATTTTTCAAGTCTAGCCAAGGACCTTTTATTTTCCAAGTTAAAATAACATTATTTTTCACTTGATAATATGGACACAGGTTATTTAAAACAATTAGGTCTGTATGTGACTTGTGAATTAAGACTGTCTAAGTTGCTTAGATATTGCCATTTACTTGTGATGAAAACATGCTAAAGGCATTTTGGATCTTTTTATCCCAGCAACTGGGGACATTAATGTTATTATACTTTTATGATTTTGATTTCTGCCAACACTATTGATTTGAGAAACAACACATAGTTATTGGTTTAAGGAAGGCTTTATTTCAGAAGAACCAGCTCAGAGCAACTAGTCTTTTGTGTGCTTTTCTATGCTATCAGCTGATGTGTGCTTGCCAACTTTTTATATTTACTTATAGATAGAAGAAAACAGGAAAAGAAACAATGTTCTGGTTTATCTTAAACAGTAGTCCAACCAGGAAAATAATTGGATAGTTCTAATTTCTGTTGCATAAAACAAAATGGAAATTTGCTCACAGCACTACCGTGAATCTCTTACAATTACCGTAGTTGAGCAAGCAAAGAAGAGTTGCCTAGACACCCTAAAGGAATGCTACCATTTGGTAACTTGTACAATTTATTAGACCTTATTTTTATTCCTAATATTCACCATGAACTGTGAAGCTGATTGGCTGAGTTGGGTATTCTAATCTGGAACTCTGAGATATTTTCAGATTTTGGTATGCTGTTACTAAACATTTAATAAGCAGTAGAATACTTTTTTATGCATATAAATACTAGAAAAGTAGTCTCTATTCTTTGTTTAGTTAACAGAGCTTGTACTTCAAGACTTGGTTTCCTTTTTTAAAAATATCAGATTTATGTAATCCTGGACTAGAAAATGCATTGTCCAAATTCAGTAAACCTAGCTAAATATTCCCACTTTGATGACCCTTCACAGAGGTAAATTCAACCCTCCCAATTCTTACTAATCATCATACAGCCTGGGAAATTTTGGGGTTTAAATCCACACATCTCAAGAACTCTAAACTAGAAATGTTAATCTAGAATCTAGATTCATTGAATCTCCATACAACCTGTTCTGACATACTACAGTTAGATTTTTTTAGCTCATTTAATTAATCTAATTTTTTGGATTCACATAGCATACTTTATCATAAAGTAGGAATGGGGTTCCTATAGTAGTCATATAATACAATAACCTAAAATGCATTAGAGTATTAGAAGATTGATCTGCCATGCAATCACAGACCATGACCTTTGAAAAAGATTGTGTATCATTTCTATAAATATTTTATTAGAGTCATTCAAGACAGGGAAAGATAACTATAAAACAAACTTTAAAGAAACTTTTAAAAGTTCCCCAGAATCACTGGGAGTTGGGTGGCACACAAATTTTAGTAATAGTAATAATAATCCATAATCAATTTGCAAAGTCATAAATTGGGCTATCTTTCAAGAACCACAGACTATGACCTATACAGACACAGATCTCAAACTAAGGGCTTATAATGGAATAACAGAGTTAAAGGGACCATGGAGGTCTTCTAGTCCAACCCCCTACAAAAGCAGGAGACCTATACAATTCTGGACAAATGGCTGTCTAATGTCTTCTTTAAAACTTTCAGGAATAAAGCACCCACAATACATGAAGACAACCTATTCCACTGGTTAACTGTTTTCACTGTCAGGAAATTTCTCCTTAATTCTAGGTTGCTTCTCTCCTTGATTAGTTTCCATCCATTGCTATTTTTCCTGCCATCTGGTGCTTCAGAAGGCTTCCTTTAGTATTTAGATTGAGTGAGTTGATCGAAGTAGTGTTTACTAGCTTTAATATGTCCCAATTGACTTTAATATTTCATCAGTGAGTTAAAAGTTATTTACTTGTAAAGCTAGACTGCTGCAAAGAAAAAGAAATATTAAGCTGATATTTCTAATGGAAATATCAGTTTAATGATATTGTTTGAAATGAAAATTGTAGAAAGCTGAAGTCCAGTGCTGTGTGATGACCCAGGGCACAGCACAGAGATAACACAAACAGCTGGCAGTTCACATCACCCCTTTATTGCTCTAAATCTCCCCAAATGCTCCCACTTTTCTGGCAAGTCCCAGAGCAGAGTGAGAACAAACCCCAACACAAACCTCAAGCAGCCTTTGGCTGCAATTAGTCCAGCCCAGGGCTGTCTGCACGGCAATAAATCCCAAGTGTATTTGGCAAAACAAGAGCCAAGCAAGGAGCAAAAGATTCAGAAAATTAGTCCAGAATGCCAACAAAGAATGCAAGAACTCTTGTCGACACACAATACTTCAGGAACTCAGCATTTGTTCCTGACAAATGTCCCTCCCCACTGCATCTCCTTAAGTCCCATTCCCCTAGTGTGCCTGGTGAACCTGGGTGGAGCACTCTTCTTGTGAGTAGCCTGCTCTAATCAAGCCTTACCTGCACTCTTTGAGCCCTTGCATCAGGAGGGAGTAGTTCTTGCTCCTCGTCTGAGCTCTGTCTCTCCTCCCTCTCCTCTTACTAATTCTGAAAAGCCTTGCCTGGACTGACTTTGCCTTCCCCAGTTTCTTCCAAAGCCAACAGAGCTTCCTTTCACTTGCTGTCACTTCTTGTTCCAGCTCATCTTCTGCCACAGATTCAGATTCTGACGGGGGCATGACAGCTGTATTTGGAAATATGACTTAGCTGATCAGAATCAAGATAAGAAGTAGTCAAAAATCAACCTTATCCGCTTGCATTATGATAAACAATATTATGTGATTAGCCATAATAACAATCAGTGTGTGGATAGGTGACCCTCCTAATAGCTATTTGTATCCTATCAGCATTCCAAATATATTACCAGTATATGACAGTAAATTGGATATATAAAAATAAAGTAATAGGCATGATGTAAAAAAGTGAACTTGGGAAAAGAAAAGAAAAAATGAGCAGATGTTGAATTGTTTGGATTGAAGACCAGCACAAAAGACATTAAGAAAGTTTGGTCTCGTAGACAGAATGAATGAAGGTCAAATTGCCAAGCAAATATATGAATAAGTGAGTTGGAAACAAATAGAAGACAAGAATGAAGTGGCTCTTTGAAATTTATGATATTGTCAAAAAGAAAGTGAGAGGTTTAAAGAACAACAGTATATGAAGTAAATATTGGCATAATTGACGTAAGTGGCTTTCAAAATAGAAAAATGTGAACAAGTGTAGTGAATGGTTCTTTTGTAAGCAAAATTTAGTTGTACTTTTTCTTACTTCATATAATTCTTTGGCTCACTATTATTTTCTCCTTTTCTGCATTTTGCAGCTCATTACTAATTTTGCAAAGGAATAGAATAAAATGGTAAGAGATTAGAGATTTGTCAGTTTGACATTTGTTCATGTTTGCTGTTATTGCTAATATATTTTACCATAAATAACATACAGGTATCAAGTCCATGTAGTTATAAAGGAATTAGCTGATATAGTGGCTGTAATACAGGTATGATTATATAAAAACAAAAAGTCACTGTCTTCTAAAACAATCAAATTAAAACAGGTACTAAATTTAATTTGCAAATGAATAAAACCATCTATAAACTACAAACCATTTTCTACATCTTTACCGTTGATTTAAATGTTTTATTTCAAAATATTTGTTTTTACTGTAAAAGCATCACTGCTCATATTTATTTTCAAACTTAACCATTGCTACAAAAAGAAAAGGAGAAATGAAATGCACTCAAATAATGTAAATATTTCTTGTCTTTCCTTAAATTTGCTTATATTCATGTAGGTGAAATTAAAATTCGTCCACAAATTCATTATTCTGGCATTTAATCATATGGAAAATATGGTTATTTAATTAAAACAAATAACATCAGTGGGATATCCCCTAGGATTGAAACTGAGGGAAAATAATCTATTCCATCAGGTTTCCATTTTGAAAATATATTAATATTAGACCACAAGGCCAATTTACAATGCTGTAATCTGATGCTGAAACAATTTAAATAGAGGAAGCCAAAACGTTTACTGTTCTGTTTCAGTTTCTTCATCAGGCCCTTGTCAGAGTATAATGTAACTTAGCAAAATTTTATTTAAAAAAATACTTTGAAAAAGGCAAACGTGGCAGTACATTTTATTACGTATGTACTTAACAAAATGCTTTACCATTACTTTACATTACTTTTTTAAAAATCCAGAATAATATTGAATGGCAAAATTATTGTAATGATGAAAAGAAAGATCATATATACATTTTATTAGCATCTTAAGAAATAATATTTCTTTTAAAGTCTAAAAATCATTCTCCATGTGAATGGCTGAGTTTCTGTGGTCTCAAAAACTAGAAGAGCACAAACTACTGCTCGACAATCTCAGCATAATTGCTTTCATATACTTGTTGAAAAAAATGCCCCAGTGTCAAAAACCTACATTCATATACATGGACTATATCCACTTGTGACTTGGCCTTAGCAGAACTCACTGTTGGTCATTCTCCAGTTATTGCAACATTCCAAACTTTGGGATTTCTGGGGATTGGGATGGGATAAGTTTTGTTTCTCTTATTAGCTTGTAAAAAAAACACTGAGCTCATGAATCTAGTGAATTCAAGGACTTGTCTAAAAAGTAAGGTTCCACATTTAGGCAAGAAAAACCAAATTCACAGGTATAGAATAGATGGCTCAATAGTAGTAACTGTGAGAAAGATCTTGGAGTCCTAGTGGACAATCACTTAAATATGAGCCAGAAATGTCCAGCAGCTGCTAAAAATGTCCTAGGCTGCATTAACAGAGGGATAGAATCAAAATCATGTGAAATGTTACTACCATTTTATAACGCCCTGGTAAGACTACACTTGGGATATTGCATCCAGATTGGGTCATCACGATATAAAAAAAGCTGTTGAGACTCAGAGTGCAGAGAAGAGCAACAAATATGATTAGGGTCTGGAAGCTACAACCTTACAAAAGAACAGTTGCAGGAATTGGAAATGTGGTACATTAATGAAGTACTAGTGAGTGATATATGTTCCAATATTTAGGAAACTGCCACAAAGAGGGAGTCAACCTATTTTCCAAAACACCTGAAGGCAGAACAAGAAGCAATGAATGGAAATTAATCAAGGAGACAAGCAACTGGAAACTAAGGATAAATTTCTTGACAGAACAATTAATCAATGAATGACTTTCTCCAGAGATTGTGGAGCAAGTAAAAGTAAAAACACTGCAGAAGTAAAAATTACTGCAGGTTTTTAAGAAGAGTTTGGACAACCATTTGTATACATTGTATAGGGAGTCCTGCTTGAGCAAGGGATTGGACTAGAAGACTTCCAATATCCCTTCCAACTCTGTTATTCTGTTATCTTATTTATTTAGTATCTTTTACTATTTTTTCAATGCGAAGTACCCGTGGTTCGTCCATGAGGCCAATGTTGAGAAAAGACACGGACACGATCTTTCTCGGGATGGAGTGACCCAGATTGGACCCTGGGAGCCCCTTTTATTGAGATAGGACAAAGGCAGGAGGAGCAATAGCATGTGATTAAAACAGCCTGTAAAACTACAATTGCTAATCTACTGCTCAGGGAAGTTCTGTCTATATATGGTCATATCCTGGAGTCGTTGGATAAGGCACATCTAGAGTGAACTATCAGGATTAGATATACTGGGGGCAGAAGACAGAGGTCAGCAAATAGTAAAAAAACAAAAAAAACTAAGTGGGATCAGTGGGTCCTGTTTAACTAGGTCACATGAACATGGTAAATGCATTATTTATATCTGCAGGATGCATGGAAAACAGGGTTAATAGCGATGAATTATTAAGTTGATGATGCCTATGAATATCCCTTGTTTTGGTAACTGTTACTTGCTTTTAATTTACTTGACAATATTTAACTGAGCTAAATCATTGTAAAAGGAAATTCTACAGTTCCTAAAAGCAAAGTTCCTAAATCAGATTTTGAAATTCCCTGGTCTTTTAAGGAAAAGTTCTAAGGTTTATAATAATTTCATAGGAATAATATCCCCACAGGAGTCTCTGCCTCTTCCCCCGAAGAGCATACCGCATCGTGCAAAGCTTTAAGAAATTCCCCGGGGATCCCCATCCGGCTTTTAGCCAGAAAAAGTTTTTTTCCTTCTCTCAAGTCGCACAACAGTTCTCAGCAAAGCGCCTCAAAGTTACAGGTTGCTTTAAATCGCCTTTCAGCTGCTTGTCCGCGGACAGGACCGGCAGCCTATTTCTGCGTAGCCTCAATTTTGCTCTTACATATCCCGCGTTTACAAGATTTTCTCCGGAGCTGATCACACTGATCCAACCTGACAGCAAGCTCCGCCAAGCTCAAGGAGGGATAGCCCGGCACCTAATACTTGCAGGACAAACTGGTGGAATCCCGGACACGACTTTCCACTGCAAAAAAAACTATTCTCCAAAGCCAGATCACCGGGAAACCTTTCGCAACAGGCAGCAAACAACTAAATACTTTCACTCCTCGGAGCGTTCGCAACTTCACTCCTTCCAATTTCTCGGCCTGGGAGGCTCACCAGGCTCCGCCTACCCCAGGCCCCCATTGGTCCAGCAGGCCGAAGAATGCACACACACACACACACACACACACACACAGGCAGATGTCACACAAGGGCCCTTCAAAGACTAAACAGTTTTTTTTTTACTGGTGGGGAATTAAAACTTCCCTTTTCCTCAATGGGAAATCATATTCAGACAAAGAAAATTATTAAAAATATCCTTTCCTTTCTGAAGCCTGGCTTTTTCTCTGCACCTATATTGGGAGGGGAGAATAGGGGAAATGCAAGCAGCGAGGCCAGCCTGCGCCCTTCTTGTCTCCCACCCACCCCCTTTCCAATGGGACAAGAAGGTGGAGGGCTGGTCTTGCAAACGGGGATCAGCGCACTCGCCGCCTCCCCCTCCCCTGGGAGGAGCTCTGCAGCAGGACAGACAAATGGAGGGGGAGATCGCCCCTTCCTCCTCCGAGCCCCCAAACCCCGTCTTCCCTGGCCTGCAGCCCTGCGCCCAGGCTCCTTTGGGTTTGGGGGTAATCCGAATGGGTGGAGCAGGGGATCCCCGGGGCGGAGGCCTCCCGGTGCAACGGTCTTCTGCAGCTCCGGAGCGAACCTTTGCCTTCCTTCCCCAGGTGGCTCTTTTCGTGGAGGCTGGAGGCCTCAACAGCAGCCACCCCCACCCCCAGCCGGCCAACCCTCACCCGTACCATGAGCGGCAGGACCAGCGCAGTTCCTCTCCTCCCTGGCACCATCCTGTGGGCATGCGAGCGCTGGGTGCGAGCACTGAATGGCCAGCCGGCCGACCCAGAAGGCTGCCAGCAGGGCTCGGCCACCATTCAGGGACACATGTTTCGCTGAATGGAGGCCAAGGGCCACGCTAAACTGCCGGCATGACTTTGAAGTGCCGGCTTGCCTTCCGTGCGGGCCGACGTGGAAGGCAAGCCAGCACTTCAAAGTCATGCCAGCACTTTAGCGTGCCCCTTGGCCGCCATTCAGCAAAACATGTTTCGCTGAATGGCGGCCGAGTTCTAAACTGCTGGCATGACTTTGAAGTGCTGGCTTGCCTTCCACGCGGGCCAACGTGGAAGGCAAGCCAGCACTTCAAAGTTATGCTGGCATTTTAGCGTGCCGGCAGGCAGGGCTGGAGCGAGCAAGCGAGCGTGCTCCGTCCCGGTGGGTGCATGAGCGGAGCACTTTTCCATCGCTCCTGTGCCTGGAGAGCTCTGTCTGCATATGAGCCCGGGATCCACCACTTGCGCTCCCTTGCTCTGCCCCGCCACCCCCCTTCCCTATCTAAAGGCTCCTCCAGCAGAAGTAGCAGAGTCACGTCGAGCGCCGCTCTGCCTTCCTCCGCGCTCTTCCCGCCCGGACGCCCAAAGCCTCCCAGCCCGCCTGGCCCGGGGCAAGTCAGCTGCAGTGCAGCGGGTGGCGATCCCACCACCATCCGCCCACTCACTCGCCCCACCCGTCACTTACTCTGAGTTCAGAGAAGAAGCAGCGGCCCCAGGTGGCTCTTTTCGTGGAGGCTTTCCCACGGCTTGTCCGGAAGTGGGGCTGGAAAGGTGAGCTCACTCCCCCGCCCATCCGCCCGCTCACTTGCTACGCTCCCCCGCCCATGCGAGCAGCAGCGGATGGGCGGGGGAACGAGTCAAAGAAGGCGTCAAAATTAAGCGGGATCTTTTGGGAATGGCCCGGGACGCGGGAAAAATTATGAGAAGGTGTGCCTGTCCCGCTAAATGCGGGCCGTCTGGTCACATTATAATTGGGTAGAGAATGTCTATATTAGGATACAGGTTTAGTTGTAGCCAAGTCATATGCAGCATCTTCTCTTAATGGTAAGAAAACTGCCTTCAACTGATTCCGAGAATTGGCTCAGATTGGATCCATATATGCCTAGGAATAATCAGAAATTTTTATATTTTTATTATTAGATTTATAGTCCACATTTATTTTTTACAACTCAAAGTGGAATAAATACTATTCCTGCCTCCTATTATACATACAGTAACAATCCTATAAGGTGACTAGATCTGAGAAATATTTCTTTGCCCAAATCACCCAGTCAAATTTCAAGCCTAAGGGCCTAGAAATCATAATCTCCAATATTTTTCCAATGCTTTCAACACATTAATCAGTATACCACACTGAATTATAAGAGACAAGGTTACATTTTTCAGAAGACTTTTTTGATATTTTCTTTTACATTTTTATTAACATATGAGCCCGGGATCCACCACTTGCGCTCCCTTGCTCTGCCCCGCCACCCCCCTTCCCTATCTAAAGGCTCCTCCAGCAGAAGTAGCAGAGTCACGTCGAGCGCCGCTCTGCCTTCCTCCGCGCTCTTCCCGCCCGGACGCCCAAAGCCTCCCAGCCCGCCTGGCCCGGGGCAAGAAGAATTTTCAATATGTATTCATAATTCTATGGTTTGTACATCCTTTTCTTAACCTATATGCAAGTTACTATAAAGGACACAAATCATTGGTAACTTGTTATGGAAGTAGGGGAAAATATATCATTAAGAGACCATCTGCCTTGTACAAATGGTCATGAAATATTTCCAGTTTCTTTGCTAACAAATAAGCTAGAGAATTTTGAAAACAGGGTTCCACATTCTGGCTATGTTATGCTTTTATTTATTTGCAAAGCAATCATTTCTCTGTACTTCTTCTTTCCTAAATTCAGGAATCAAGAGTTTCATTTTTTGTAATATAATGTTATATAGATAAAGACAAGTAAAGAACACTTGTCAGTCAAATGTGATACAATTCATGAAAAGAAACAAGAAGAAATATGAATGTACAGGAATAAAAACAGGCTTGTACTGACTAAATGCAAAATATGCAATCAAAAATATAAATATTTCTTTACCACAAGGCAGATGTAATTCAGTACATACCTTCTTAGCAAAAGAAAGAATCACAGCTTTTGGAAATTCAGTGTGAGTTTTTTATATATATATATATATATATATATATATATATATATATATGTATGTATGTATGTATGTATGTATGTATGTATACACACACACACACACACACACACACACACACACACACACACACACACACACACACATACATACATATATATATATATATATATATATATATATATATATATATATATATATATATTTAATTGGCCATTGGGGAGATAAAAACCCCTCAACAATAGCTCCTCCTCTGAATAAAGAAAGAAAACCAACAGCTTAGCAAGCCCCTGGCAAAGCAAAACAGAATCTGTTTTAAAGTCTGGAATAGCAGATGGTAAACAAAAAAAAAAGGAAACATGATGAAACTTGAAGCAAATCCATGTTCACAAGGGATCAGATGAGGGTTCAGAGTTTGCATGCTGAAAATTCCCCTTTCAGTCTTTACATCAAAAGTCTAGGTGGTAAATTCAAAAAAAATGTTTTGCAGATAGTTTTAAGGCTAAACCGTTAGACTCATGCCTTTGAAATTTACAAGTGACATGCAAGAGAAACTAAAGGACTTATTAAATAATGAACACAACACAGAAAATTACTATTCACTTCCAACTGTAACAGGATAGTAAGACCAATTGTACAGTCCAAGTCAGTGTATGTTATGTTAGCTTCATATTGGTTCTGATTACTACATATCAATTTGAAGATCAACACAGCAATTATTAGTATAGAAATGAAGAATTTGACTCAAAAAGTTCAGAAGCTCTGTTTTCTCTGGCAGAGGGTTGCAGGAAGCCATTGCAACTGAAAATGAAGGTCAGGAGCCCATTTTTGCTGGCAAAACACTCTGGCCAGCACAAATGAAATTCCCAGACGGCTACAGGAGATGGTCACAGCCAAAAATGGGGCTTGGCAGGGCACACGCACTCCCCAAGCTCCATTTTCACTGGCAGAGGACTTCAGGATGCCGTTGTGGCCCAAAATGGAGTTTGGGAGCCCATTTTCACTGGCACAGCACTCGGGCCAACCACAGGTGTCCCTGATATGAGTGACTTTAAGCTGGTCACACCCACCCTAACCACACCTACCCCAGCCCCAGCAATTGTATAATATGACAATTATACAATTTACATTTTGATGGGCAACCTAGATCAAATTCAAAAGAATAGTTGTCAACCGAGTCACCATGCCTGTATAGTCAAGAAAAATACATTATTGTGATAAATTAATTTTCTAAAATTAATTAATTTTAATTAATTAATTAATTTTAATTAATTAATGGATTTAATTACTATATGCCATGCTATAGTATATACTATTACAAATAGATTTGGCTTTGATGAGAGCTCTCCTTGGAAGCTCTATTAAGATAAATGTTGAAAAACTTCCCTTAAACTATTCATGTCAAAAGAGTCTTTGTTTTGAAAGGTACCATTGCTGTGAATCAATGAAGCACTAAATGAAGATATTAGAATTGAATTGTTTATTCAAGGACAGCTGACAATAATGTTTTCCTAACCAGCTAGCCAAACTTTTTTTCTATTGTTTTCTTCATGGATTTCAAAATTTGGGTTCCATTGACGTACATTTTTTTATTTTTGTCAATACTTCACCTATTATATCCTTCCATGTGTTTTCTTTTTAAATTCACCAGAATTACGTTTACAAAATTCCTTAAAAAATGAAACTCATAAACTATTCATCTCTCCCATATACTTTTAAAATAATATGGATTCCCATCCTTAGTATAGCTTCTGTGCTTTTAAAACAAATATTTACAGACAAATGTAAGACGTAAGAAAAGAGAATTATTGTTAGATCGGGTAATGGAAAGGCACACTCAGGCTAAGGCAACAACAGTACTTTATTGTAACAGAACAAGTATGTACAAACCAGCGAAGGTTGAGTCTGACAGCAGCCCTTTTATAGGGAGCTGTCAGACCCTTTGACCAATGAGATTAAACCTCTGTTCCCGCCGGAACAGAGGACCTTGGTGGAAACCATTATAAATGTAGCTAGTATCTAACACCCCTCCCTCTTAGATGGAATCATCCTACTGGTAACATAGTCACGCAGGTAGGTGGGGTTTTTGGTAGCTCTGCCAGACCTGCAGACCTGATGAACTGGCGTCTCGGGGGTAGGGTCTGCAAGAAGTTCTGGCAGTGAGCATCGGCATGCTTTTTACTGCGGCAAATGCAGCTGCCTCGGCTATGCCCCAGGACCACTTCATGATCTTCAGCAGGAGACGATGTAGGGCTCATCAATGGTGGCTCTGTTTAAGAAAGACGCTGTAGAAATTAAGGAACCCAAGGAATGCCTGCAGCTCAGTTTGATTGCAAGGTGTAGGGGCATCCTGGATTGCTTGAATTATTTTAGTGGTCCGGTGAATCCCAGAGTCGTCGATTAGGTACCCTAAGAATTCAACCCTTGGCATGTTAATTTGGCATTTTTCTTTTTTGAGATGGAGGGCTTTGTCTCGAATTCTGGTCAAAACAGTTTGCAAACGTTTGAAAAGTTGCGCCTCATTTGCAGCCAATACCAAGTTGTCATCAAAATAGGAGACGAGTCCTGGAATCCCCTGCAAAAGCCATTACATGATGCTTTGGAACAGTCCATGCCATGTCTAATTTAGCGAATACTTTGCCGGAACCTAAAGAATGTAATAAATGCTGTACAATGGGTACAGGGTAAGTGCTTTGTTGTAACGCTTTATTGATTGTGCATTTGTAGTCCGCACAGATGTGGACAGACCCATCAGATTTTACAGGTGTCACTATAGACGTCTCCCAGCATGCGTGATCAACCGGCTGTAGGATTCCCTGGCCTACAAGCTTGTCAATTTCCAGATCAATTTTAGGGCGCAGAGCGAAAGGTATTCTCCTGGGTTTTAGCTTTATGGGGGCTATGTTAGGGTTGAAATTAAAAGAAATTGGAATCCCCACATACTTACCCAGACTGGTGCCAAAGACGTCCTTGAACTTCTTAAAAATTGCTTTGGTGCTCTCGTCTTTCAAGGCATTGATACTGGTCACTTCTAGGCCCAGGGATTCGAACCAGTCAAGCCCCAGGAGGCTCTGCAGGTCGCCGCTGACCACCATCACTGGGAGTTGGCCGCTGTAGCTTTTGAATTGCACCCGGAAGGTGCCCTGGCCCACGATGGGGACTTGGTTTCCCTGGTAATCGAGAAGGCAGATGTCAGGGGTGCATAGATGCTGCTTCTTCAGGCTAGGGATAGCCCGCTTGAGTGCAGACCATAGCATAATGGTCAGTGATGACCCTGTGTTGATCTCCATCTCGCATGGAGAGCCCTTGATGAGGACTGTGACCTTCAGCTTTTTTGGCCGCCTATTGCGGACTTGGCCAATTGATGTGTGGTAGGTGGCTCTTATGTCACCCTCTGAACACCATGGTGGCTTCTGCCATGACCCTTGGTTGGGCCTCTGCTGGCAGTTAGGTTGTCTACATGGCTGTCATGTCGTTGTGGGGTGCTCGCTTCTGCAAACCTTAGCAATGTGCCCCTTTTGTTCACAGCACTGGTAGATAGTGTCACGGAAACAGTAAGATGATATGGCATGGTCTCCTCCACAACTTTTGCAAGGCAGGAAATGCTGTTCGAATTTGCGCGGTGGCTTGGCGTGGCTACTGCACATGCGGCAGCTGTCATCTTCTTTACCTTCTGACCTCTCAGCCTCTGCAGCCACGCAATGTACGTGTGTACTCTTTCGCATGTCTTGTGCAGTGCTTTGGTGCTGCAGGGTTTCTGTAGACTTAACGGCCGATTCTGATGCCCTGGCTTCGTCCAAGGCAATTTGTAGAGTGAGGTTAGATTTGGCAAGTAACCTCCTCTGTATATTAATGTCCCGCACACCACATACGATGCGGTCAAGAATAAGTTCGTCTAGGTCTCGGAACTCACAGTACGCTGCGGCCTTTTGTAGCACCACAACATATTTGTTGATTGATTCGCCTTCCTTCTAGTTGCGAATATTAAATTCATGCCGGCGCACATGCTTAGATGGCTTGGGAGCATAGTGAGTCCTCAGCATCTGTTGGAGCACTGACCCAGCGACTGATAGTAGCAGCGTTGGTTCAGAGAGGTCTGACAGTTTCAAACACTTCCCATCTACAGTAACCGAGAAACATGTTCTTCTTGCGGCCTTCAGAAAGGCCCATGAGTTTATTGGCTTCGAGGAAGCAGTCAAACCTCAGCATATACGAGTCCCAGTGCTCGGTGACTAGGTCGTACAGAGTCGGTGGGGCGTGCATGGCCATTTTGTGTTCTGAGGGCATTTTGAGTTTGCCACTCAAAAATGGCTGCTCGAAGCCGCGCTGAGCTCCGGCCTGGATTTACTTGCTGGATTGCTATGCTCTTTTTGGTTCTCCTAGTTGCCTTCCAATTCCATCCTCATCGCCAGTGTTAGATCGGGTAATATAAAGGCACACTCAGGATCTTTATTGTAACAGAACAAGTATGTACAACCCAGCGAAGGTTGAGTCTCCCTTTTATAGGGAGCTGTCAGACCCTTCGACCAATGAGATTAAACGGCGGGAACAGAGGATCTTGGTGGAAACCATTATAACTGTAGCTAGTATCTAACAATTATAAATTGTAATGTAATTCAAAATTAACTATATATTAAATGCACTTATGTCTTAACAATTTTCAGTTGGGTTCAACTGTCATCAAGGACTCTGGAACCCCAGTTACAGTCAATCAGAATAGACACCTGCAGTCCTAAGAACATAGACAGTGCCCTGTGGGAGCCTCAAATTGTATTATGTCTACAAAATCAGGAATTGCTTCTGTCTGATAGCTACATTTTAAAATAAATATATAGAAAAATGAACTCTACTCAATTGCAGTCAGTATAATAAGTGACTTCCTTTGTTTTAATTTAATTACACTAAGGAAATGAGTGATCATGACCCTGTTTTACATTATTAATTCACTCATATTTCTGACTGCTTGTCTTGGATGTAGTCTAATGTGTAGAATTAAAGCTTGCAAGTAATACTTCATTAAGCCACATGCTTCTATTCTTAGTCATCAATTGAATTAAGAAAGAGTACCATCCTGTTCATAAAATTATTAGAACATTTTTTACATCAGAACCATAGACCATTTGACACATAGCAACTTATGTCCCAATCACTTATTTCTGTAAGCAAGTTGTTACAATACTAGTTCTCTTGGACCATTGCTGTTTTCAGTCATTAATGATTCATGGTATTCTTGCACTGAAATTGAAAATTATACTTAAAATGGAAAGCTTAACAAAAACTTATATTATCGCTTTACATCTATATTATGCTGAGTGGTATAAATGTTTCTTTGATTGCTTATTGTTGGCAGGGCGATGGCATCATTGTTTTCACTCTTTGTATATTGCGGCCTTATCAAGTAAATAAATAAATAAAACTAAATTGCATTTATAAACTAAATGTTCTTGTTTTCCTATATTTCTGTTTTGTTTTGTATTGTGAATTTTGTTTAACTAGAAGCCTATATAAAGGGAGGTATGTAATGTGTTCTGAAAATATTTCCAGTTGAACAGTGATTATAAACAGTACATTCAGTAAAGCCATCATGATTCATCGCTTATACAGGGACTTATTCTCTATAAATCCATCTTCTTCCAAATGAAATTCTTCATACTCTAAACTCTATTTTTAATGTTTTATTTCAAAATTTACTTCTTCTCAACCCATTCTACATCCAGGCCAGAGTTCTGGGAAAAGAAAACACCATCCTGGAAGAAGGATGCAACCATTGGTTTTTATATGAAAAGGTACAGAAGGTTACAGAAGCTCTTTTCTGTGAGGACACACCCCTGCGCTTCTGACTCCAAATATGATGAAGGCTGTAAAGAATCCTGCTCAGAAGCTGTATGTATATTCAGAAGCTACTTATTGTACACATAGTAATTCCTCATAACGTTGTGTGCTTTTTCTTCCAGAACCTCAGTACAAACATGTCAGTCTAGAGTATATTCTAAATATTTTTTCTTGTCTTGTTTATTGTTATTTATTTTCATTATTTCTTCTTCTACAAGCAAATGAATGAGCACTTTGACTTCCATCCTTCAACTTTCCTCACAGTAATTTTCTATCTCATGCTGTGGGTTGAGTTGGGTTGAGAAAAAGTGACCATACTAGTCATTCAATCAACTTCCAGGGCTACAAATGGACTCGAACCTTGGTTCCTTGTCTAAACCAGCATCTTAATCACTATTCCACATCTATATTTAATTACTGGGGGAAAAAACCTAATGCCACCAACAAAGAGTTTGCTAATTTTCTGTGAATGAGAATATTTTTACACTGATTATGGCAATAAGCTCTGCAGAATTGAGAACTCTTAATGCAGTTTGATATCATAAGATTATTTTTATACAGACATACACATGCAGAAATAAATCTACAGACACACACAGAAAAAAAGAATAATCTCATCCTTTCCTTTGGAAAGTAACATATATTAATTGAATGTGGCAAAAAGTTAAGCTAAGTTACATTATGTTATATTATAAACAAATTGTCCATACTACAAATAAGAGAAATAAAAACAATAATAAAAGTAACTCATTATCATCATAAAAATCATTATTAATTTAAAATCAAAATAATACATAGATAATTCCTACAGACCTATCCTAAATGTATTTTAAAAGTCTTCCACAATAACTCTATTTTAATTTGCTTATGAAAGGCCAGCAAGGTCAGGGAAAGTCTAGCCTCTGGTGGAAAATTATTCCATTGGATGGGGAAGAAGCATTTCCTCATAACCCCAATCTCCTTGATTTCACCATTGTGAGGAATTATCAACAATGAGATTATCATACTAAATAGAATAATTGTTTTGCAATTAGAAAATAATAAAAACTGGAAAAGATATATTACAGGAGAAAAGTTTACATTACCCATATATTGTAGGTATTAAATTATCTTATCTAAGTGTTTTAGGGAAGACTGTTTAGAGCAGTGATAGTTAATCTTTTTGGCGCTAACTGCCAAAACTTGAGCACATGAATGCCAGAACCCGGAAGAGAGCAGCTGGCAATGGCACGTATGCCCACAGAGAGGGCTCTACCTGCCACCTTTGACATGTGTGCCATAGGTTCACCATCACAGGTTTAGAGTAATCTATTTGAGATGCGGAATACACCTTGTGATGGCAATGGAAGTTCATGGGATTAAAGAGAAAATAATAAAACAGGCTAGGAAGATGATCATTGTTGTTCTGAGATATTGAAACATTCCTTAGAAATTTAATGGTATCTTGATTTTGGGGGCGGTATGATGAATTGAAGACATTGATCAAGACAAGGCATCGACCATTGATCAAGATGAAAGTAAAGAAATTAGTGATAGATCCATTCTTTGGAACCTCTCTGAAAGAGAGAAGTCAGGAGATTATACATATATATATTCAGGAGATTACACATATATGTTCTGAACAGACTGCAAGACAAAGGTTTTCTGCAGGTTTGAGTGCCAGGAGACAACAGGGTTAGCTATCTTTTCAAAGACACTAAGTTATCAAACAGCAAAAAACTAAATAAAAAGTTGATGCTGGAAAGTTATAAATGGACTAAGGATCCAGATAAATTGGAATATGGAAACTTTTACAATAAGATGTTTTCATTAATTATAAAGTACATTAATAGATTCTGTTTTGATTTTTACAAGATGTAACATAAATAAAGAATTTTATTATTTCAAAAACTGAATACTGGAGCAGACTAACGATTTTAGATAGAAGAAAAGATATACAGGCCTGCAAGATGGTACAAAACATATAACTGTAAAAATACTGAAGGACACTTTTTTAGAATGAGATAGTATCAAAAGTAGATTTACAACTGCAGCCCAAGACAATAGTTTTCAAAAGGAAGTTTCATTGGAGCTATAAAAGATATTCGCTGAGGTTTTAAAATTTAAAAGGGAAATACAAGTGAAAAATCAAGAGACTGATCTGGATTTCCCCCCCTAAAAGTTAAAGATTCCCCTCACACATATGTGTTAGTTGTTCCCGACTCTAGAGGGCGGTGCTCATCTCCACCTCAAAGCAAAGAGCCAGCGCTATCCGAAGATGTTGTGGCCAGCATGACTAAACACGGAAGGTGCACAGAATGCTGTTACCTTCCCACCAACGGTAGTTCCTATTTTTCTACTTGCATTTTTACATGTTTTCGAACTCCTAGGTTGGCAGAAGCTAGGACAAGTAACAGGAGTTCACTTTGTTACGTGATGCTAGGGATTTGAACCACTGAACAGCCAACCTTTCTGATCGACAACCTCAGCATCGTAGCCACTGAGCCACCACATCCCTTAAAAAAATTAAGAGAGTGATCTTTTTTTTCCTATTCAGTTACAAAAAGGGACCTGTTAAAGACTTGAAGACCTCTGTATGATAAGACAAAGAAGAAATGAAAAGAACTCAAAGATTAAGGTTGTTAGAAGTAAAAGGGAGCAAAATAAAATTGATTTATTTGATCATACTTAAAATAAGATACATTCTTACTTCTGTTTATATTTTTACTTCTGTTTACATTTTCTGTTGACACCAGGAATGAAAAGATGAACTGTAAGTCAATATTCTATATTTTTTGTTACATGAAAGGCAAAATATTCATGTATAAACTATATGGGTTAAGAATTAGTTGATATAATGTTTATGAAGATTTTTTAAAACATATATTTCTAATAAAGAATAACAGCAATCAGTTTAGTAGCACATGGCGGATATAATAAAAAAAAATAACCAAAGTACATATATAAATGTGATTAGCAAAGAAATACAAATATGATTCATAGTCATTTTCTTTTTTAAATCTCTCTGCCCATTGAAATAATTAAAAACTAACTTAAAAGCTAGTAAGAATTCAAATTGTCTTTAGAGACTACACTTTCAATTATATCTAATAATAACTAAAATATGAAAGCACAATAACTTTTAAATGCCCATTTTATTATAAAATAATGATGCCCAAAATATAGTTTGTATGCTTCTAAAACTCTCACCTTCCCTTTGCCAAAATTTTCTTTCGGTAACTACCTGAGGATACCATGTTTTAAAATTCCATGAATCCCATCATGATTTTGTGGCATCCAATGCCCACTATCCAAAGAATTAGTTGAGATTAATTTAAAATATATGTACTTTCATTGCTTTTCTTTTGAAAATAAAATCTAATATTGTATCAATACCATAGAGTGAGCCAATGCTTTGGAAACCGTTATTTAATTTTTAAAATAGCTTGTCATGTTCACAATGGGTGTTGTTTCAGAAAATCACATGCTCTTAGACTCATGAAGCTAGTTGCACAATACTTTGGATCCAATAAAAATTTTGGAAGGTAGCCAGAACATACTCACAAAAACAATGCTGAAAAATGAATGAAATTATAAGTCTGAAATTTGCTTTTATGTCAGATGCCTTAATTATTAACTGAATTGTCAACATAATTTATGTGTAAATTAGAATCTAACACCTGTTACACTAAATTTATTTCTCAATCTGTATTAGACAGTATGCAACTCCTTTAAATAAATGACAGTGAATTACTGAGAAAATTAGAATTAGAATTCTAATACATCAAATACTAAAATAATTAATAATAGTTCCTTAACACAATATTTTTTTCCAAAATGATTTATGTGCACTCTAGTTGTAAACTTCCAAAAAAACTTCTAAAATAAGTCAGTGAGAGTGTTTATGAGTTATAATAAGAGTGAGAAAGAACATACATCCAAGGCTACCTTGCAAATCCTTTGGAGAAATATTTCCATCATTTCAAGGACAATTCTACATTGAATTATATGTAAACATCTTAATAAATCTCCCTTTTAAAAAAATAGTGTATTTATTATGTTAAAACTGTGTTCAAATATATCATCTAAAGAATGGAAGTTTTTCATTGACTGTCTTAGTATTTCAAAGTAGTATTAGTATCCCAAATCATAATCCTTGCCTTTAATTGGCCAAAATTTTATATTTCAGTTTGGGATTTACATTTTTGTCATTTTATTTCTATTTCAACAATCACTTTTAATCTAAAAAATCAACAAGATTTATGGATTCACTTTTACACTACTACAAATGTAAATTCACTACAGTAGAAAGGAAAGTCAATTATATAAGGAAAAGGCTGGGAACATTTTTATCAGACCAAAGAGAGGATATCTAAATACATATTTAGTAAAGAATATTATCATCATTCAAGAGTTGAAGGCCAGTGCAAAAAGTGAACACAAAGACATTTTGTTCTATTTCAGTAACAGGGAGACATAAACAACTTGCCAAACGATAAAAATGGAAACTAGATAATTATGGTTCAGATGTCAAAACTAAAATTGGGAAGAGGAAAAGATTTAATTTTCAGCTAAGTTACCATTGAGGAAATCTCTTGAAGAATAAAAGACTACTTTCACAAAGTGGGATGCCTAACTGATCATCAGTTCCTACTTTCTCACTTTCATCTCTCTGAGCCTGCAGTGAAGAACTGACATCTGTGTCAATCACTGGCCTGAGGGTCTGCCCTGAAAGGATGGCAGTCGGTTAGCCTCTAGACAAGTGGTAAAAGACTACAGCCAGCTCTGCAGAGACAAAACAGGAGAGAGTGAAAAAAGAAGAAGCTTGTGCCCATCTGCCATGAAAAACACTGACAGGATAATCATAACTCTAAAAATATGGGAAGGTCTGTGAAGGAAAGAACAACAACAACAAAATCTACCTCCAATTACTGCTTGAGACAGTTTATTAATCTAGAGAAGAACTCCTGACAGAATGTTTATTCAGTCTTTATCCAATGTATTCTGCCTAATGGGAACCTTATTATGTTTGACACTGCAAGTAATTACCCTATGAGAACTTTTGCATATGAGAGAAACAAATGCTTTAATTTTCTGCAGGTGTCTTGGACACATTCAATGTGCCAAAGAATGAGGTGTGCATTCTTATTTTCCTGTAGTGGTTTCAAATTAGAATGGTTCATGCCTGAGGAAAATTTGTCCATCAGAAAAAGAACATAACATATTAATTATCTGACAGTCACAAAAGCCAAGAAATTGCTTTCACAAAACTCAGTGAGAAAAAATAAAACATTGAGAATAGTATTAATTTACAGATAATTTTAATGTACTTTTTTAAAGGTACTATTTCAAAATGCTCCTTATTTCATAATCATCTATTTCTTGGTTATACAGTTCAGTCATTTTCAGGCAAATCATCTCCTATTCAGCTAATTATTGATGTTCATTTTACTAAATATTTGTCTGGCAAAAAGTATATTCATTCTTAGTTCCAAAAGTTAAGTATTCATTGGAAGAAAAAATGATAGTGATTCCAAATCCATTATCTTTTGTATTTTTATTTAAAATATATTTGTTATGGGGAAAAAAATCAGAAGAAAGTGTGTGTATTCCATAGTGAAGTAACCTTACTGCAGCTCAAATGTCTGAAACAGATGGTGGAATGGTTTAAGCATGGCATCCGATAGCAACTAGATTTTACAAGGCTTTCTTGTTCTGTTATTAAAACAAGATGTAAAATAAAGCAATCGTGTTACTTGAAAAAGGTGTTGTTTCTTGTTTTAGTAATTAGGTTATTTAAATTACCAAGGATATATATCACATTCAAAATTATAACAATGGATATACTTTAGACTGAAATGGGGCATTTCAATGGTTAGAGATGATCAAATTGTAGGTTGGGCAAACTTTTTAGGGCTATTTACATTTCAAAAATTATTCAGAAGTCTTTGAACTCCTGCCATACTCTTTGTAAATGGTCGATATAATTGAAGAAAGTGATAGGCAAGGCCAGAGTCAAATATGATAAAATCACAAATTTCTTTTTTAAATTTCACTACTTTAGTTTCCTTTTGTAAACTGTATTTTATTTGGTGTCACTAACACCATATTATTCTAGTAGGCTTATAATACACTAAGCAATATAAAAACAATTAGGAATAACAAAAAATGAACTGGAACAAAAGAAAAACAACAACAAAGGAATAAAATAACTCTAAAAACATAAATGGTTGAATTGTTTATGAGAAAACAAAACAATTAGTAAAGATTAGTATAGCCTCATAAATAGTTCTGAATGTGGGACAATGCAGTTTTTTGGGGTTTTTGGCAACATCAAAAGAAGGTCTTTGGGGGGGGAATGCACATAAAAGAAAAGATAAAAGACTGAAAGAAGCAAAAGTTAAAGTAAAATTATTGTAGAAAAAGAACGTTAAAAAATCAGTATAAAATTTTAGAATACAAGTGAGTCTTCCAAAATAGAATTAAAAGTACATGAAAGCAAACAGGATGTGAATTTGCCTAGAACAGAGTGAGAAGAATCTCACAGAATTCCATAGAAATATGAAAAGTATGCTTGATGTAATAAAGAAGTATATACACATAAAGAATGACTATAGCAAAGATGTATGTGTATAAGATGTATGTACAGTATGTGTAAAAAAAGCAATATTTCTAAAAGGTGTAATTGACAATATCATGGAATATTTAAGAATGCTGGATTATTTATATGAATAAAAGTATAAGAATGTGGAAATATTAGAGATATGTGTGGATTGTGTGTACTTTTATATACAGACAAAGTCATGTTTTGGGGTGAGAACATGAATGATTAAAGTGATCAATTGGCATAGCTCTGGAAATCAACATATCAACCAGCAAGGTTATGTTTCACAGGGAGACTGGAGTGAATGATTGCAAGTGATACATTCCAACTGAAAAACTGCAATAAAATAGGAAAATGAAAGGGGTCAAAGGAAGCAGAAGATGTGGAAGCTATGGTTGCTTAGGGTTGATAAAAGCTTTTAAAAGAAAGTGGTGAGAAGTTTAAAGAACAGAAGCAATGGATAATGTAATGGTCTAAGGACCTGGTGGAAGCAAGGATAATTTTCAAGGCTAGAAATGTACTACAGATGAACAGCAAATGGTTTGCAGAGAAACTACTACTTAGTTTTGTGTTGCTATTATAACAATTTCTTGACTCTCTCTCTCTCTGTATGTATTTGTGTGTGTGTGTATTTGGCACAGGCATTTTCCCTCTCTCAGACAACCAAATGTATAACACAAACATACAGCCATTTCCAAAATTTATTTTAGTTGGACATGTATTGCCCAAATCAAATCCAGCAAAACAGAACCAGACTGATTGAAACCAAAATGTCATCTCTCGCCTCCACCCCTGTAAAGCTTAAAAAAAAACCCCAACCCTAATGGCATTCCCTTTTTGGACAGCTTGTTAAAATGACATTATAAGAGTTGAGGCTATTTAGGAATACTTACGTCATGAGCGAAAACATGTTTAGGCAAAGAGGGAAAAGAATATGTTTAAACCTGCTTGGAAGCTTTAAAATAAGCCTAATTAACATTTTGGACAAACTAAGTGATGCTAATTTGTAATTCTGGCAAGATGCCTCATAGCATTTTTTTTAAAGTGCATCATTATTCCTTAAAAGTCTTTTCCATGTGAAATGAAAATAGAATGCCTTACTGTTGGGACAGTTTTTTAAAAGGATTTAACAAATAAGCTATAGAAATCAACCCCAAGTTGTTTAGAACTTTGAAGGACAAGCATCAAGGCATTGTAAAGCATTAAATAAAAGGATAACAGCAATTAACCTCTTTAGATGGGTTTATGCAGTAAGTTGTTTTGTCAAAAAATGGATGCACCCTAGACAGGCTGGCTCTGCAGTAGGATGAAGACCAGATGGGGATTATAAAAAGTGCATAAAACCCTACATGATATGGATAATGTCTGTTCAAGAGCTATTTTCAGTTTAACAAAGATGATGGAACAAGAGGGTATACATAAAAATTAAAGAAAATCTTATTGGAAACAGATGTTAGGAAACCCCATTTTAATGCAAAGAAACATGACTGTTTTGAATAGTCAAGAAAGCAAAATTGTTCAGGTAGAAACACTAGTCTCATTCATAAACAACTAAAAGGCAACCTGGGATGTAATGGAGTATGAATGACTAATGGATCTCATTTAGGTAAGGATTCTAAATTTGCAATTGCCGTGTAATATGTTCAAAAGTAGATTATAGAGGAATTCATAGGTTGAGATGATTGAATTTTTTCCCCAGTCAACATTTGTTCAGTCAGATTTAGATTTTTTTTTCCTAGTCATCAATAGCTTCTTTATTCCTGAGTTTTGAAAACTACAGAAATTAAATTAACTGTGTGTGCCATTGCTTTGCCTTTTGTATCTTTTTGTTTGTTTATTCTCAAGCTGAAGAAAGTAGTATATATCAACTGATTCCCTTAGATGGATGCTTTTTGTGGGGAGAGTGGAAGACAACTCCACAAGCTGGTTATATATAAATAGTTAGGCTTTTTCCTGTTTTTTTCTTTGTGACAAATTTTGCATGCCAATTTAAATTACAAAATTTCAAGCCTGGTTTGCTCAGAAGTTTAAGTTCACAGATATCTAGATACAAAGTTCAGACTAAAGGAAAGCTGCAATTTACGGATATATGCACACTTTTAAATATGCTTGCACAATCACAGCAAGACAAAACAATCACAATAACTTTCATATCTATATTTGTTCAGCACAGAACACTGAAGCAAAATGGTTTTCAAAACCCACGAATCAAAAAAAAATCAGGACAGGATACCAAAGCTCAATGGAAAGCAGCACAAAAACTTTATTTTCAATGCTTATTGTTACATTCAACAGAATAGAAATCAAACAAATTAGGAAAAGTAGCTTAGCTTTCTGAGTTCCTTACCCTTTTACCAACAATGGCCATAGTGGGCATCTGCATTTTCTTCTCTGTAACAAAGTATTGTGTCTGTCTGCATGAATGTTTCTGCTTGTCCTATTGTGTTCCATGTATATGAAATGAAATGCACTATATGCACTGGGAAGCACAAAGCAATTTTCTGTACAGTCCCAAATGATCCATCCCATTTTGAACCTCAACTCTTACTTTACTAGTCTCTTCCAACATACTAATATTGGTCCCATTCTGTTCAGTTTTCAGGCAGTCCAATTCCTGATGAGCACATAGAGGTCTGAGCATAATTTATTCTACTGCGGTAACAACAATAACAAGTATACTAAAATTAAGCTAGAAGCAGTAAAACTTTAATTGCATGTATATATGTTAACAAGTTTGCTTAAAAATATATATAACAACAAGGATGTTGTTGACTATTTATTTGCTAAACTGTTTTTACTTAGAATAAAGAAGGCTATTGTGTCTGCATATGTTAAATAAGCCTTTACTTATTGCTAAACCACTTCTCTAAATGAAGGACTCGACCAAATATGAAAAGCAGAAAATCTACATGAATCTTTAGCAAGATACTTTGTATTCCAGAATAACTTTAAATTTATAATCAAAGTACTATGTTAAACGGCCAAAGTTTTTTAAAGCTTTGATCATCTAATCTTTAATCAACACAAAAATGTATTACATTGTATATTTGAGACTATTTGGAAATGACTCAATGCTGGAAAAAAATTAAGGAAAGGGAAGAAGAGGATGACCAGTAGCAAGATAGATGGCTGTTACTCACTGGTGAATGCAGCAGTGGGAGGACTTGAAAGAACAGGTTAGGGATCGATAATCATAGAGGAAACCTTTCTGTTGCTAGAGTCAAAGATGACTTGATGGTACCCAATCAATCAATTTGAGGCTAGCTCAGCATTTTATTTTACATCATCTCACACCCCATAAAATAAGCATTTCAAACAAAAAAGAAAGTCTAGTTGCCATGACTCATCTTCCATGGATCCCTTAAAACTAGTAGTCCGGCTATAAATGTTCTTCTTTCTTTTCAACCTTCATCCTACCAATTCCAGCCAAGTCGCTTTAAAAGGGGGCTTTCAGTTTATTCAGTAGCTCTTATCAATAGCTGTAACTATTAGATATCCACATTTATCCAGACTGAAGAAGAAAAGGGGAATAATAGTTTCTTAAACTAACAAAGTTAATATAGAAAAAAAATATACCTAACATTTGTAATTACTAAAGCCAAACTGTAAACTCATAAAAGAAAGTAAAACAGTCATTTGAAAAGTTTCATTCTTATTGCTTTAAAGATGAGAGGAGTAGCATATAAATTTAGTAAATGCATTCTAGAAAACTGTTTTAGTAATACATATATTCCATATGCTGCAAAAGAGTAATAACACAAATTGGGTTAAGCAAATGCGTTCTATGAAGAAAATAAAAACAGGAAGCAAAAGGCAGAGCTGAGTATGGGGAAAGAGAAGGGGGGAAGTATTCTTGTTTCTTTACTCCATTCCAGCGATCATCAGTAGGATTATTCTCAAGTGGCAGGTAAAAATAAAACTAAGGAAGGAGAAGGAGTACTCCTTCCTTTTCTCCTTCCCTTCCAGCTTGAAGAAAACACACTTACCACCTGTTTTCTGCCTTTGATGAAAAAAAAATAGGGCAGATGTATCCATATGTATGCATTATCAGCAATGATGTATGCTGCTATTAGAATTAAAACTATGTTATCACTAAAATAGTGATAAAAACTGAGAAGAAAAAGTAACTAAGAATAAACCCAGAGAGAGTTGTATATATGCACAGGAGCAAACAAATTGATACCAGCTGAAAGCCGACAATACAAAATGACAGCCAACAGGAATGAAAATAACTACCCAGCAGCAAGTCTTACTAAACTGAGTCAATGATCATGAAAGGAAATAGAGGATGAGATAACATGTAATGAACAGATGCTGGCATAAAATGAAAGTTCATACTAAGAACTTATCAGAAGTCACCACGTATTTACATCACCAAATAGGAAGCCTGTCTTTTCCAACTTTTTTGTGTTCTTTGACTAGTAGTAATGAAGTTTTGTTGTATTTATATCACCAAATAGGAAGCCTGTCTTTTCCAACTTTTTTGTGTTCTTTGACTAGTAGTAGTGAAGTTTAGTTGTATTTACATCACCAAATAGGAAGCCTGTCTTTTCCAACTTTTTTGTGTTCTTTGACTAGTAGTAGTGAAGTTTAGTTCTATTTACATCACCAAATAGGAAGCCTGTCTTTTCCAACTTTTTTGTGTTCTTTGACTAGTAGTAGTGAAGTTTAGTTGTATTTACATCACCAAATAGGAAGCCTGTCTTTTCCAACTTTTTTGTGTTCTTTGACTAGTAGTAGTGAAGTTTAGTTGTATGAATGTACAAGCTTTGCTAATGTAAACAAGTGTAATCAATAAAGCAAATATCAGAAACAATGCTTCAACAGAAAGAGGAATTGATTATAATATTGTTGCTTAAGTCTGCTGCACAGTTAGCAGTACAGGAACTTGTGCAATTGCCTTAGGTACAATGCATTACTATAATGTCCAACTTCATGTCTGATGATTAAAATAAATAAAACTTCTAGTTAGTATCATGTAGTGTCTGGAATTCCTCTTGGAAGTGTTCCTGACACGGTATTTCATGAAACATCTTTCGTTGATTCAGACTGTGAAATATCAAACCAGATGTTTAAAAAAATCACTTGGAGGCGTTAAGAGAAGGAATGAGATTTTCAATAACAAAGACTACAGCAATGAAAGAGCAGCTTCATATTCATTGAACAGATTATCCTTCAATATATTTCCTATTTTAGAACTTGGGTTATTCCATTCTTTCTTTTCTACTATAGCTATTTTCTGAAATGTATTAGAAAGGTGAAGCATTAGTCCACAACAAGTAGTATAACTAAATATCTGTAAGATTACTGTGCAAAATGTTAAGCAGATAATATACCAAATTGGGTATCGCTCCAATAGATACCAGAACAGGCAATAAATCTGACCCAAAATCCACATTCACCTTCATTGTTTCATTGCTGTAAATTTCACTGCAATACAGTACAGAATTCTGAATTAGTACTTGCATTACAATCATTTCCTTTACCCAGAAAAATACTGTGGGTTTGTGGGGTGGGAGGGTTTAAAGAGGAAGAATAGAATGGAATGGAATGGAATGGAATGGAATGGAATGGAATGGAATGGAATGGAACGGAACGGAACGGAACAGAACAGAATAGGTTTATTGGCCAAGTATGATTGACACACAAGGAATTTGTCTTTGGTGCATAGGCTCTCAGTGTACATAAAGAAAAATACATTCATCAAGAATCATAAGATACAACACTCATAGTCATAGGTTACTAATAAGCAATCAAATTATACTAGGAAACAAATAAAATAATATAAATTGTAAGGTCAGTATAATTTATATTGTCAGTACAATCAGAAGAGAGAAGTCAGTAGAATTCCAGTCTATCTTATTGCCTGTACAAAGAGGACAGTACAGGGAGTTTTAGTATTTTGTTGTACTATGATGTTTGTTTAGAATCCATATACCTTTGGCTTAACTCATCCAAAGAAATGAATTAAGAGTTCTCCTTTGAAACACAAATGATAATGCTCAAATTATCATATTAAAGATGCATTATGCAAAGATCAAACTTTCTAGAGAGTTCTATATTGCTGGGAATTTGGAAGGAAAAATAAGACAACTAGCAGCAGGAAATTGGTTTTTAATTTCAGTGATGATGGATACATTGTTAGAATATCTGAAGTACAAAGCCAGGGCAAGATCATTCTGTAGAATCTATCTACATGGTCATTAATAGTCTATTCTGACTTGAGGCCATCTAATTAATTGCATTAACAATAAAACATGTGCTGTGAATGTCAAAGAAAAATCATTTCCTGGATGTCTAAGTAGACAGTGAGGGAAAGGGACATGAACGGGCAGAGTTCTAAGATTAAAAAAATACATGTTTGATCTTTTGTAATAAATATATGGTGTTTAGTTCACATACCAAATGAAATAAGTTTCAGTAGGCTCTCACTGGGGAAAGACAGATACTGGTATTGAATTGGAATGTTTTTCCTATTGATGTCTTTGTTCTCCAAAATAATCTTAAGGAAGCAAATATTAACACTATAGCACATGCATGTTTCTAATTTACTATATGTGCCCAGCCCTGATCCCTAATTTCTACCGTAGTTCTACTTCTATTTTTCTTTTTAAGGTCAACGAAACAACTTAATTAATTAATTAATTGCCATTGCACTCTCTAGTCTCATGATGAAGAGTTTCTGGAAACTGCTTGCTTAATGTTTGGTATATAATCCTTTGAACTTGTCTTCATCATGATCAATCTTAAAGTCATCTAGCTGTGAGATTTCATGATAATTTCCCCCTTCAGTACTCTTCTTCCCGAATTTTGCTCTCCAAAGCTTTTGTGAGCTTGCTCTCAGTTTTACCCACAATTCTATAAATCCTTGTAAATGTAACAATTAGGTCCATTTTATTTTTATCAATATCATTACTTACTCTGGATAGAAACCACCAGAATATAAACCATCTTTAACATTTATTAAATATATGGAGATCATGTTAGCTTTTTTAAGGCCCTTTAGCTGCAGCCAGCTGCTTGAAGACTTATTTCTTTCCCTCAGAAGCCTTTAATATTTTAATGTGTCACCTGAAAGTTTTCAAGATTTACCCATAGCTGATCCTAATTTTATTTCTTTTCTCCTTTTTTATAAACACTCTATATATTAGTTTCTAATGAGAAGCTAAACCATTGTCTATTTCCAGCAAACTAAAGCTTGGTGTTAAGAGAGCTTATATGGATTAGTTGCTCTTTTCCCAATTCCCATTCCAGGATACACAAAGATGTGAGGAAATATGAGTAGATTGTACCAAAGTAAGGCTGACTGCTGGCTTGCCACAATGCCAACCCAGTCCCTTGAAGATGAATATAGTTAGTGTGTGTGTGTGTGTGTGTGTGTGTGTGTGTGTGTGTGTGTATCCAACACAACTAGAAATGGTAACATAAAGTGCTTACCAATGTAATCCCCCTGTTTTTATCTTCATTGGAAAAGCATAATGTTCCTTAGAATCAAAGCAATTGGCATTGAAAATAAACAGGTTGACTACTGTACTGGTTGAGTTAATTACTATTTTCAAATTACTACAATGATCCTGAAAGAGGATCTAAATGTTAAAACTGTCACATTCTACATTTTATTTGCCTACCTAATGATATATGCTATTTGCATGTGGTTGAAAAACAATTGACATCCTGACTTCCAGCTGAGATTCCCTACCAATGTCAAATTGAAGCAATAAAAATGACCTTTTCAAGTACAGGATTACAAAGGATGTCTTTCCCATTGTAGCTCTGAATAAGAATCATACATATACACAAAAAAGTGAAATACTCATTACAAAACCACAATTATTGCTATTCCTAAAACCCAGATGTTATCCTAAGTCATAAGTAATCCAAGGGGTCATACTCTGTTGCCTCTTCATCCTGTTAAATAATACTAACTGCAAAAAAATAAAACAATATTGGACTCGATTGTGGTTGTAAACTGAGGACTACACTACAGGTAACAGAAGGGACCTCTGTTTTCACCCAACAATGTACAGTCTTTTCAGGAAGGATGTCCCCCAACAAACAGGAAATATATAGTTTTTCATCTAAAAGGTTAGATCAAGAATGAATGTCATAGGTAGATTCACAGAGCAATACAGATTTCTTTTTCTGAAATTTATTCCTCAATTCAAAAAACAGGAATATATGAATTAGGTTCAGTACTTAGGACAGACCAAGTAGCTATTCAAGAATTAGTGGTGTCATGGTTAGAAGCAATGGTAAAGCAAGAAATACCAGTAATATTTTGCTGTGTATTTCAAAGGGAATACAATACATATTTAATTTTACACATATTAATAGCTGCTGGAATTGTGTTTGCACAACAGTGGAAAAACAAATATACGAAAATAAATAAATATTAAAATGTGCAGGAATGAATAAATTGACAGTTAAAATCAAGAAGGCTTCGAATACTTTTTCATGTGGGATTTGTTTTATCAATTGCTAACAGAAACAGAAATTAGAAATCTAAAAGTATGAAAGAAAACACCAATTATGTAAGGAAAGGTCACTAAAATGTATAAGGAAATATTATTAGTACTTGATCATTATTAATGTGTAGATAACTGTGGGACATTACACACCCACAAACTATGACAGTGCCAGGAAAACACCAAAAAATAACAATTTCCCTCCAAAAGACTGCTGATGAAATCAGGTTTTTTCCCTAACCCTAAGGACAGGAAGGACAAAGCCACTGGAATAAAAACCATCAAGGCATTGTAGGAAATTATAAAGGACAGTGCCAGGAAGCTCACAGAACCAGCAACCACCTCACAATTACCTAACAACCAGGTATCACACAGAAACACACAAAATCTGGCATAGTCAATTTTAAAAAAGATTCTATCAACAATAAATTAAAATAAACCATTTTATTCAATACTTTTAAATAAAACGATTTAAAAAAATTCTATACACAATAAATAAAATAATATTTTTTTAAAAAACATTAAAAGCATAAAAGAAAAAAATGGGTCACTTACTAGCAGGCAGAATCAGCAGCTCTCCGATGCGATGGAAGCAGTAGGGAGCAGGGCAGGCAGGAGACGAGGCAGCAGGTAAGCTGGACTGAAGAGACAAGGGACAACTGGGTCAGCTAGGCCCACCACCTGGCAGGCTTAGCCAGCCAGGCAAGGCTGGGGACAGGGGCGGGGGTGGTGGGTAGCAGGAAACCCCCTTTCAGCCATGTGGTGAATGCTCCTGCCCATGACCAAATCTGGTTCTGACCAAAAAATCCACAATATTTTTTTCCATGGCTTATTTCCCCTTCTGCACAATTTTTTTTGTAAGTGCCAAATTTCCAAAATTAGGTTCAGCTCATGACAAATTGCTTTGTGATCAAATTTATGGAATGAATTATGGTCGTGACCAATGGATAAGGTGACCAGACGTCCCGCTTTCGGCAGGACAGTCATGATGTTTAATAATTTGTCCCGTGTCCCGCAGCGTGTTCAAAAAGTCCCGATTTCCCAAAAGAAAGAAAACAATTTTAAAAAGGACGCCGTTAAAAAATTTTTTTTATTTCTCTGAAGTGTCATTCCTGATGTGGCCTTTAGAGGGCAGTGGTTTCCCTCTCTCCACTCGGCTCCCTCCCCTCCTGCACATGCGCGCACTGACGCACACCGTTTTGCTGCAGGCAGCGCAGCGAGGAGGAGACTCGGTCCTGGGCCAAGAGGCTCAGTCGTCGGAAAGTTTTTCTTTCTTTTTTTTGCCCACTTCTCTCGGGCGCTGCTCTCCCTGCAGCCATTTCTCCCTCTTTCTCCTTTTTGTCCTTTCTCCTCCTTCCCCCCAAAAAGAGAACGAGAAGGAGAAAGAGGAGATGTGGGAGACAGTGGGATTGCTGCTTTCTGAGCTTGGTGGGCAAGGATCCCCCATCCCACCTCCTCTTAAGGAAAGAGGAGGTGTGGGGCTCATCGTGGGATCGCTGGTTTCTGAGCTTGGTGGGCAAGGATCCCCCATTCCACCTCCTCTTAAGGAAAGAGGAGGTGTGGGGGAGATTGTGGGATCGCTGGTTTCTGAACCTGGTGCAGCAAGGATCCCACTATCTTACTATTTTATTTTTATTTATGTACACTGAGAGCATATTCACCAAAGACAAATTCCTTGTGTGTCCAATCACACTTGGCTAATAAACTATTCTATTCTATTTTACTCTACTCTACTCTATTCATTTCTATTAATTCTAACAAGGAGTTTAGCTTCTCTCTCTTGAAAATGTAAGCCAGCATAAGGCATTATAATGCAAGCTAGCCTTAACTTTCAAACAGTTCATTTAGTGACCAAAGTTACAATGGCATTGAAAAAAGTGTCTGTTGACCATTTTCACACTTAGCGACCATTTTCACACTTAGTGACTGTTGTAGCATCCTCATGGTCACGTGATCAAAATTTTGATGTTTGGCAACAGATTCGTATTTATGATGGTTTCAGTGTCCTGGGGTCATGTTTGACAAAATATAAAATTTTTAATCAAGCCCCCCACCCCCCACCCCCCATCAATGGTGTCCCTCTTTACCAATCTGAAAATCTGGTCACCTTACCAATGGATCTACTATACATAAAAATTGATCTACTATACCAGCTATAAAGCCAAAGATGAAAGAAACAAATTCAGTAATTATCAAGAACAATTGTATAAATCTAAAGTTCTTATTCTTAATTTCTTTACCACACAAAAAGAATCTTGGAATGGTGAGTGTAACTTGCTGTATATAGATTGTTTATTCATTATTACAAGTGAATTTTAATAATTTCTTCAATGAAACATGACTCATCTTCATTGTATCTACCATAATATATCTTGATCATTATATGATCTTTAATTTTTATAATCTCAGTAGAAACTATTGTATAATAAAACAATAAAACAAAATCATATAGTTTACTACAATTTAAACATAATAAAAATGTAAATTGAAATGGGGTTACTCAGAATACCTACTTAGAATGATAAAATTTCTTTTATTTTCTCAATATTTGGAGATCTTCCTGAAATAGCTGCAAATTTTCTGGGTATGGCATAAATAGAATACTGTGCTTTTATTTGGGGCAGCAATAGAAACAAATTACCATGATTACAGAGAAAAGCTTCAACATTTCTAGCATTTAAAAATGGAAAAAGATATTTTATGTTCTAAATATAAATTTAAACTCAGTTATCTTTTATATGTGATCAGATTTTTAACCCCTCTTTTTAAAATATTGTATGAACAGTATTCCATTGTGGTTTTGCCATGTTCTATTTATTTATTGCTTTTTGATGAATTAGAAAAGTGCTCAATTTGATATTACCTTCATTTGAAGTGTTACATACTAGCTTCAACTATAGTGGTTTCCACCAAGGTCCTCTGTTCCGGTGGGAACAGAGGTTTAATCTCATTGGTCGAAGGGTCTGACAGCTCCCGATAAAAGGGCTGCTGTCAGACTCAACCTTGGTTGGATTGTTCTCACTTGTTGCATTTAATAAAGAACTGTTGTTACCGTTAGCCTGAGTGTGCCTATCCATTACCCGATCTAATACTGGCGATGAAGGTGGGATTGGAAGGCAACTAGGTGAACCAAAAAGAGTGTAGAAATCCAGCAAGTACATCCAGCCCAGAGCTCAGCGCGGCTTCGAGCAGCCATTTTTGAACGGCAAACTCAAAACGCCCTCAGGACACAAAATGGCCATGCACGCCCCACCGACTCACCAAGCACTGGGACTCATATATGCTACAGTTTGACTGCTTCCTCGAGGCCAACGATCCCATGGGCCTTTCTGAAGGCCACAAGAAGAACATGTTTCGGGGTAGAAGGCGGGGCTTAGCAGTGAGAAGACGGACTTTCAGGAAGTTCCTGAATGACCATCTATACCGGGGTCTTTTTTGGACGATTCGTTTGAATCTAAGCTGTCCCGTAGAGACAGTGACGTGGGGGGAACCCCAGTGGTCCCAGAGATGTTCGCAAAATCTCTGGGAACCTAAGGAAAGCCTTCCTAATCCAGTGACTTCCGGATCAGCTCGATGCTGACTACAACTGCAAAAGCCCAGAGAGAGCGAGTGGATATGAACATGTCGTTTGGTGTGAGTTTTAAATCCTTTTTTCTTGTTGGAAAGAGAACACTCTAAATTTGGAAACTTAGTTTAAAATAAGGCTGATAAGTGAGAAAAGCGGCGGCGATAAATGTTTGCCATTTGGAAGTTTATTTTTCTGTTCCTTTTTTTTTAATTTTTGGAAGCCGGGCTGGACTTTCCTGTAATTTAAATCGGCTTTTTGCGTTCCTTCTTTTTGTTGTCGATACCTTTAACTTCGAATCTAATGGGGCACTAAATTTTAAACTTAAAGTGCTTTGAAGATCTGGTTTTTTTTGTTTGTTTTTCTTCGTTGCCTTTTAGCCCTTTTGATGTTTTTTTTTTTAACAATTAGTAATTAACAAATGCCACGGAACGGACTAAAACAAGCTGTAAACTACAAATTACAAGCCAACACTGCCATCTTGTGGACTTGAACTTTGTTATTAAAATCCCCCCTGTAATGCATTTGATTTACGTATTTACGCAGCTGGGAACCTGTTAGATAAAACAGCAAAGCTGAGAGTGACCTTGGAGAGACTCTTATCTTAGGGGGGGGGGGGGAAAGAGTCCGGAAAAAATCATTTGTTTTAGCTTGTTGGCATCCTTTCATCTCCCAACACCATTTTCATATTATCTGCTGTGGAGACATCGACATTGAGTTTTTCTTTTTTGATCATCACCATCGACCCTTTGATCTTTTACATTTTTTTTCTTTTCTGTTTTGATTATTCTTTTTAACCTTTGGATCACCTCTTGACTATTTACATTTTTTCTGCTTTTTTCCCCCACTTGTAGCTGAAGCACCTCTTCTTCCCTTTTTGGAGGGGGGGTGTCTTCTTTTTCTTTTTTACTACTTCATATTCTCTTATTTATATATATATTTTCTATTGTACTCTTACTGCATTCCTTTCGTCTTTGAAACAAAAAAAAGTTCCTTTTTCTTTCCTTCCTTTTCTCTCCCTTCTCCCTTTTCCTTCCCTTTCTCTTTTCCCCCCTTTTCTTATCTCCCCCCCCTCTCCTCTGTGTACTTTACGTACTTAATCCACCATACTTATAACCCTCCACCCTCTAATACTAATTGGCTATGAGTAGAAAAGCAGCTGCCTCTGGCTTTACATCAACCCCTGCCCCCTCACCTGCGGGAGGCCAGAGGACAACACAGACGATGTCCCATCAGGAAAAAGAGAAGGAAGCCAACTTTGAAACACTTATACAAATGATGCAGAAAATGCAAGCAGGAAACGATACCCTTGTAAAAAAAATGGAGGCAATGGAACAACAAAACCAAAGCATAGTGCAAAAAGTTGATAATATGGAAGGAAAAGTAGAAAGTATACACAACTGGATGCTGAAATACGAAAATAGGATTCAAAAAATTGAAAATAAGATTCAAGAAGGAGAGAAGAAAACTGAAAAGCTAGAGATCAGACTAAGTGATGTAGAAAGAGAGAGCAGTGGAATATTAAGATGGGAGATGGACAGGTCTGAATTTTTCTTAAGATTTCAAAACATAGAAGAAGAAAAAGGAGAGGACTTAGTTCAGATAATTTCAAATATTTTGATAGACGTTCTGGGGATGTCCCAGGACCAAATAAAAGAAACAATTGATGAGACTTTTAGAGTATACACAAGATATGCAATGAGAAATGCTCTTCCAAGGGAAGTGCATGTAAGATTTACTAAGAAAACAATTAAATCACAAATCTTACAGAAATTGAGAGATAGAAAATTAGAATATAAAGGTAAGGAGATTGTAGTACTCAAACAAATTCCAAGAGAGGTGAGAGAGAGGAGAAGAGAATATCAATTTCTGACTAAAGTATTGATAAAAAAAGGTGTTAACTACAGATGGCTCATACCGGAAGGTTTACTATGTACTTGGCAAGGACAAAGACACAGGATAGATACAACTGAGAAGGCAGAAGCTTTCTACGAAGAATACTTTAGAGAAACAGCGGAGAAAGCTGGGAAAGACGATGCAGTGATACAAATACTGGAACCACCTGCAACCACGACCGAAAAAATAGAAGGAGCAGTAGGTGGAAGTGAGAAAGAAGGGGAGACAGGGAATGGGAGCCGCAAAGAAAAACGAGAACCTAGATCTACTAGAGCGATAAATCCTGTATATAAAGTATAAACATGGAAGAAAGAAAAATGATTACAATTAACATTAATGGACTTAATTCGGCAACTAAAAGGAAGAAAGTATTCCATAAATTAGAGAAATTACAACTTGACATAATCTGTCTGCAAGAAGTACATATTCAAAAGAAATATGAACATTTACTAACTCAACCAAAGCTTGGGAAAATGTTTTCATCATTGGCAAATTGCAAGAAAAGAGGAGTGGTCTTTTATATTAAAGGCAACATCCCAACAAAAGTAGTCTACTCAGAGGAAGAGGGAAGAATTTTGATGGTGGAAATTATGGATACCAAAAAGACACTCCTAATTGGAATCTACGCCCCCAATGAAAAACAAGATGAATTTTACAAAAAACTACACAAAAAAGTTTTGGAACTAGACTATGCTGATATTTGTATGATGGGAGACTTTAATGGCATTGTGAATCAAAATATGGACTATAAAACACATAAAACAAAAAAATTAAATAGGAAGCTTCTGCCGAAATCTTTTTTCAGGATGACAGATGAACTAAATCTAAAAGATATATGGAGAGAAAGAAATGCTAAAAAAGAACAATATACCTTCTACTCAAATAGACATTCTTCATTCTCTAGAATAGATATGATATGGGCCTCAGCGGAGTTGAGCTCCAACATAAAAGAAATTGAGATTGAAGCAAGTACCTGGGCGGACCACAATCCAATTTTAACTAAATGGAAAGGCCAAAGGGCAAGATCTAGATGGACACTAAATAACACTATATTGAAAGAAAAAGAGTTTGTACAAAAAATGGAAAAAGAGCTAGTCCTTTTCCTTAAAGAAAATAGGAAAGAAGATACGTCGTTGCAGAATCTCTGGGATACAATGAAGGCTGTTATCAGAGGTTTGACAATAGATTACACAAGGAAGAGAAACTCAAAGAAAAGACAAATGCATAAAGCTCTAGACAATGACTATAAAATACTTGAAAGAGATCTACAGAGAGCTCCACAAAAAAAGATATTAAAATAAAAATGGACATAATTAAACACAAAATGGACCTATTAGAAAAGGAAGAACTGGCACAAAAAATTAGAGGTGCCAAACAGAATTATTTTGAAAATGCGAACAAACCAGGCAGGTGGTTGGCATATAAGATGAAAAAAGAGAGAGAAACAAAGAAAATACTTCAACTAAGAGATAAACAAGGAGAAATTCAGTATGGAAATACCGAAAAAAAAATATTATACACGACTACTACGTTAAACTCTTTGAACAAGAGAAGTGGAGGAGGGACGAGTCAAAAAGTATCTACAAGATGCCAATCTCCCCCAGGTACCAGATGAAACTAGAACAATGTTAGAAAGTAAAATAACAATGATGGAGCTAACAGAGGCACTTAAAAAACAAAATAATGGGAAAGCCCCAGGACCAGATGGCCTATCCGTGGAATTCTACAGAACATTTGAAGAAATATTGACCCTCCCACTCCTACGAGTCATGAATGAAGTGATGACTGAGAACCAAATACCGAAGTCATGGTCAGAAGCGTATATCACATTACTACCCAAGGAAGAGACTGATTTAACACAAATCAAGAATTATAGACCAATTTCTTTATTAAATTCAGACTACAAGCTATTTGCATCTATACTAGCTGAGAGACTTAAAAAATACTTAAATGGCTTCATCCATTCAGACCAAAATGGCTTTTTACCTAAAAGACAAATCAAAGACAATATGAGAATAATTTTGAATACCTTGGAATACTATGAGGCCCACCCAGAAAAACAATTGGCACTGATGTTCCTCGATGCGCAGAAGGCCTTTGATAATGTGAATTGGCAGTTTATGTTTTTGCAACTGGAGCAGATGAACTTTGGCAAGAAATTCACTCAAAGTATACGAACGATATACCAGAAACAAGCAGCAAAGATAATGGTAAATGGAGAACTAACAGAACCGATTGAAATAAAGAGAGGTACAAGACAAGGCTGCCCACTATCACCGCTACTCTTTGTCCTAACACTAGAGGTCTTAAATAGAAAGATCAGAGAAGAAGAAGAAATAAGAGGAATGAAAATTAAGAGAGAAGAGTATAAATTGCAAGCGTTCGCAGACGACTTAGTTTTTATTCTTGAAGATCCATTAGAAACCGCACTCAAATTGTTAGAAAGAATAGAGGAATATGGAGAAGTAGCAGGCTTGAAAATAAACAAAGATAAAACAAAGATCATGACAAAGAATATCCCAGCTACACAAAAGGAACAGTTGTCAGAAATGTTGCAGATTCAAAACACAAGTAAGATTAAATATTTGGGGATACATTTATCACCTAGATGTAGCACTCTTAAAGAGGATAATTATACCAGATTAAAATGACAAATAGCAATCGATTTGGAGAAATGGGAAAACTTGCATTTATCAATGATGTGAAGAATTTCTACAATTAAAATGAACATCTTACCTAGAATTCTATATCTGTTTCAGACAATCCCAATCAGACTGGGTAAGGATTTTTTTCTAGATTTAAATAAAATAGTTTTGAAATTTATTTGGCAAGGGAAAAAAGCTAGAATAAAACTTAAATTACTACAAGATGTTAGATCAAGAGGAGGTTTTGGGTTACTCGATTGGGAGCTATACTATCAGGGAGCAAACCTGATGTGGATTAAGGAGTGGATATCATTAAAAAACTCTAGATTATTGAACGTAGAAGGTCACGATTTGCTGTTGGGATGGCATGCTTTCTTATGGTATAAGGGAACTAAACCACATGGTTATTTTAGAAGACATTATATAAGGGAGGCGTTGTTGTTAAATTGGGAAAAGATTAAAAAATTACATTATTTAAAAATTCCAATCTGGACATCAACAATTGAAGCATTTTCGTATCCGATAATACATAAAAAGGAACAAACAGTTAGATATACAGAATTATTGAATACAGAGGGTGAGCTCAAATCTAGTCAAGAGTTGAAGCAAGAAGGGATGGAAATGAACTGGTATTCATATGTACAGATACAATCTAGATATAATGAAGATAGAAAAACTAAAGGTCTCTATAACAAAATGACTGAGCTAGACAAAATTCTAACAGGTACTGATGAAAAAGTAATTAAAAAACTATATGGATATTTATTGGAGTTTAAATTGCATGAAGAACAAGTTAAAGAAACTATGATTGCTTGGGGAAAAATTTTTAAGTATGGGATTGATTTAGAGAATTGGCAGAAATTGTGGTCTCAAAATTACAAAATGACAATGTCTACTGCATATAGAGAAAACTTGTATAAGATGTTTTACAGGTGGCATCTACCCCCGACCAGAATCGCAAGAATGTTCAAGAATAAATCAGAAAAGTGTTGGAAATGTCACCAGATACCTGGCTCATACTACCACATGTGGTGGACTTGCACTGAAGCCAAAAGATACTGGACTAAAATCCACATGTGGTTGGAGAAAATGATACACAAACAAATAGACTTTAAACCAGAGGTCTTTTTATTGGGAATTTTACCAGAAACCTACAACAAAGACTTAAAATATTTGATTGTAAATGTGTTAACAGCAGCCAGAATTGTATTTGCAAAAAACTGGAAAAATGAAACAATACCAAAAGAGGAAGAAGTTATTCGAAAAATAATGGACTGTGCCGAAATGAGTAAATTGACATTTGAAATTAGAGAGCAAGAGGATGAACAATTTTATAAGATATGGGACTTGTTTTATCAATGGCTAAGGGAAAAAAAACAAAATTTTGGAAATGAAAAATGATACACTTATGCCTTAGTTGGAAAAAGTAAATGATGATATAATTATGCTGTGAAATAATTCAACAATGATATAAGGAAGTACTAATATAAGGTCTGGTGATATAATGTATAAGGTTAAGAACTTACTATAATGATATTTCGCTGCTGATAAGGCAATTCTAATAGGGGAACAAATGAAAACTGGTATATATAGGCAGCGATGCCTTGTTGAACAATGAAGGAATAAGATCTCTGTTTGAAGGTATGAAATGCAAGGTTAACAATGAATAGAAGTATACTCTCTGGGGGAAAACAATGCTAATGTTAACTGAATATATATTGTAGAAGGAAAATGAGGCCTTTAGTCACATTAGAGGAAATATCTGAGATGGTAAATATTATTTGAAGATGTAGATGTTAAAACAACCGTAACCAAACGACATGCTGCATGTGATGATGGGTTTCCCCCCCCCTTTTTTGGACTTTTTTTTGTCCTTTTTGGCCTCCCCCCCTCCCCCCACCCTTTTTTTCTTGTTTTATTTTGTTGTTTTTTGTTTTTTTAAACCCTAGCTTATTGTGGTGTTTATTAAATATACAACAGAGAGATACGGGATGTATAAACTTAGTAGGGATGCACCTGTGATCAAACGACATATTGTATGTGAAGATGGGTTTCCCCTCCCCCTTTTTTTTTCTTTTTTTTTTCTTTCTTTTTTTTCCCATCTTCTCCCTTTCCCATTGTTGTCTGTGTAAAAAAAAATAAAAAAAAGAATTTTTTTTTTAAAAAAAGAAGAACATGTTTCTCGGTTACTGTGGACGGGAAGTATTCGAAACTGCCAAAGACTTGTTAGAATCAAAGCCACTACAACCGGTCGCTGGGTCCATGCTCCAGCAGACGCTGAGAACCCACTACGCTCCCAATACATCTAAGCATGTTCACCGGCAAATGCCAAATTAACGTGCCAAGGGTTGAATTCCTAGGGTACCTAATCGACGGCTCTGGGATTCACCTGACCTTGAAAAAAATTAAAGCAATCCAGGACACCCCTACACCTCACAATCAAACCGAGCTACAAGCGTTCCTTAGGCTCCTTAATTTCTACAGCGTCTTTCTTAAACAGAAAGCCACCATTGCTGAGCCCTTACACTGTCTCCTGGCTAAGAATGCAATGTGGTCCTGGGGCAAAGCCGAAGCCACTGCATTTGCTACGGTAAAAAGACTTCTCTCAGCAGACACTTTCTGATGCAGTACACTGGTGTTGCCCTGTGACGCTTCACCATTCGGTGTCAGAGCCGTCCTCAGCCACCACATGCCCAACAGAACCGAGGCTCCAATAGCATTTTACTCTAGGACCTTGTCTGCTGCCGAGCAGGACTACAGCCAGCTGGGCCGTGAGGCTTTGGCTGCAGTGGCCGGAGTAAAAAGATTCCATGAGTACCTATATGGCCGTGATTTCACACTCATTACAGACCACAAACTGCTACTGGGCTTACTGGCTGGGGACCGTCCTACCCCTCTGTCATTATCACCGCGGATGACCAGATGGACCATCTTCCTTCATGCCTACTCCTACTGTCTCATCCACCGACCAGGCTCCACTCTGGGGCACGCCGATGCCTTGAGACGCTGCCCGCTACCAGAACTCCTTGCTGACCCTTCTCCCGAGATGCCAGTCCTTCTCATTGACTGCCTAGAGACTGGTCCTGTCTCATCCAGTGACGTTGGCGGTCACTCTGCAAAGGACTCCACCATCAAACAAATTTTGAACTGGGTGTGGATGGGGTGGCCCAAGGTGCCTGTTGGGTCTGAATTCAAAATGTACCACTGTAAACGTGACAAGTTACTTGTTGTAAATGGCTGTTTGGCATGGGGGGACCAGGTCGTTGTTCCACCCAAACTGTGCATTGCAGTATTAGAGGCTTTACACGTAGGGCATCCTGGAATTGTCAGGATGTAGTCTTTGGCCAGGAGTTACGTGTGGTGGCCTAACATGGACAGGGAGATAGAAGAATGGGTGGCTACCTGCACACTGTGCCAGGAGTCCAGACCAGCTCCTCCAGAGGCATCAGCTAAGGAGTGGGAGTGACCTCAAGCACCGCGGTCTAGGGTGCACATTGATTTTGCTGGCCCAGTTCATGGATAGACATTCCTTGTAGTTGTGGATGCCTACTCAAAATGGCTAGAGGTAGTCCTGATGACTTCCACTATGGCAGAAGTGGTCATCAAGGTACTACGGAGACTTTTCTCCACGCATGGCTTGCCCGACGTCTTGGTCTCTGACAATGGGCCCCAATTCACGGCCATGCAATTCGAGACCTTCTTAGCAGCACAGGGAATCAGACATGCCCTAGTCATGCCATTCCATCCAGCCTCCAATGGTCAGGCGGAGAGAATGGTGAGATCTGCAAAAGAGGCCCTCTCTAGAATGGGCCTGGGAGATTGGCAAACACAGGTTGACCATTATCTGCTAATGCAACATATCACACCCAGTGCCACCATGGGGATAAGCACCTCCGAGCTTCTCATGGGTCACTGGCTAAGGTCCCACTTAGACCGGCTACACCCAAACTATTCTGTCGCAGGGTAGAACTCCTGACTAGGATCATATAGGTTGAACCTTATTTCAACATAGTTTAGAAAACTTATTTTAGGATCTTGGAAAGAGAATCTGTCCCTTTTCTGAAGTCTGATAGTTTGGAAGGAAGAAAAATGTGTCATGAAAAAAAGGTGAAAAAATAAATTAGAAAAAGGAAAGAATGATGTCAAAAGACTAGGGAAAATATCACCATGATATAGCAGCAAAAAATATAATTGAAAAACAAATATACTGGTTCATTTATAAGTTAATTGAGTTCATTGACAAGCTATAAACCCTGAATCTAGTTCATAGTGAAAGAATTTGAAGCTTATGTGTCTTTGTATCTTTTAAAGATTGAAATTACACTAATCATCAGTTGATATTTGATACAAAAATTCAGACTGGCGCATGTGTGAGGAATGGAAGATGGCTGCTGGAGTGAAACGCTTGAGCTTCGTGAGGAGAGAGGAGCAGAATTGAGAGGGATGGAGCCCCTTGAACTCCGAATGGAGAAGTCCCCTGCGGAGGTGATCTATTAGACAGTCCAGGGGAGCGTTCTGGCTGGAGGGGGTCGCGCAAACACTCCCTAGGCGCCTTGAACACCCCGAACCTTTCCACCTTAGGCTGGTCTGCGGCAAAGACGGCGCTGAAGATCGGCTCTTTAAACTTGGCAGCGGCGGCAGTGGCAGCGTTGAGATGATAAGCCTAACGACAAGCCTCTAAACTCCTGGCTGCTAGACTTTGGAAGGAGGAGCGGGGGAGCACTGAAAGGGGGATCGCTCAAGCGGCCCCTGGACCCTTTGGACACTCCGGAGACCTTCCCATCCCCCATGCCGGCTACGGAAAATGGCGGCGGCATTTTGAATTTGCTTTGGCTTCGGCGTTTCCAAACCTAGCACTGGTGGCAGCGACGGCGTTGGGACGGCAAGACTCCGGCTTCTGGCTTTTGAAGGGAGGAGTCCCCTCCGTGAGACCACCTATCAAGCAGAACGCTGCGACTGTAATGCTGCGGCCTCAGCTGTTTGGAGGTCTGTCTTGGGGGCCCCTGGCCCTGCTTCCGCCGCCCTGACTGCAACAACCGCTGCTGTGCTGTTGCTGGGTCAGGGTTAGGGCTAGGGCTAGGGCTAGGGCTAGGGCTAGGGCTAGGGCTAGGGCTAGGGCTAGGCTTAGGCTTAGGCTTAGGCTTAGGCTTAGGCTTAGGCTTAGGCTTAGGCTTAGGCTTAGGCTTAGGCTTAGGCTTAGGCTTAGGCTTAGGCTTAGGCTTAGGCTTAGGCTTAGGCTTAGGCTTAGGCTTAGGGTTGGGTTAGGGTTAGTGGTAGAGTCAGGGTTAGGATTAGGGTTAGGATCAGGGTTAGGGATAGGGTTAGGTTAGGGTTAGGGTTAGGGTTAGGGTTAGGGTTAGGGTTAGGGTTAGGGTTAGGGTTAGGGTTAGGGTTAGGGTTAGGGTTAGGGTTAGGGTTGGGGTTGGGGTTGGGGTTGGGGTTGGGGTTGCTAGCCCGATGGTCCGCTGGCTCGCTGATGCCGCTTTGTGAACACCGCGGCTCAGCTGTTGAGAGGGATGTCCCCCCCCTTCCACCCCCCCTTCCATCGGGGTCACAATCCTTTTTAGTTGGATCTGGATTGCCAGGGGGGCTGTGCTTTGGCTGCTGCAACCCCGGCCATTTGACGATTATGACCGGCCTTTAGGGTTTCGCTGCTGTACCCATTGCTACCCATGGCCATTTTACCTTTCGGCCATCCTTGCCCCTGCTTTCATCCTCCGGACCTTCATCTTGGAGTGAGCTGGGACTCTTGAATCTATCTCCGGCTTCACCAAGGTTCCCGTTCATTAAGAGAAAGCAGGGGACAAAGAGGACATGGGCGGGGAGCTTGTTTCCGCACCTCCCTCCAACCGACATTAACTTTCCTACCACTTCGGACTTTTGGACTTTGTCCTCCCTGCTGGACTCCTCAGAGGAGAAGATTAGGAATATCAGGACTCCCTCCTCCACATTGGTACAAGTTTTGTACGAACTTCTTGCATTGCTGCGCAATTTTTAACTTCTATGGGGAGTGCATGTGATATGTGTGTGACTGAATGAATGAACCCACTTTTTTATTAACCTATCATTGTTGTACTCTGTGTTTTTTTTAAATTGCTACATGGGGATTGCTTGGGTGAATGGATGGGTATGTCTGAGAGGACAGGTACTATAACCTGGTGCCTCCTTCACTGAGTGCTATTGCAGAAGTGTTAGGAGGCCCAGGCCCAATCCCAGTCTTAGAATGCTTGATTTAAATGGCCTGCCAGAGAAAGCGGCAGCTATGGGGGGGAATGGGGACTACGGACACGGGAGTGGGCCGGAACATTATGGTCATGAAGGGGAGGGGCAGGTACGGCGGGAACTTCAGGACTAGCCATTACCGGGGAAGGAGGGTCCGCTACATCACAGCGATCCCTCCTTCCAGCCCTATTAGTTCCACTCCAAGGCCAGATGGTAAGAGTTGTCAGGGCCCTGGACTCAGGCTGTTGTTGCTAAATGCCAGGTCTGTGGTTCACAAGGCTCCCCTCGTCTGGGACCTAATATTAGACGAGGGGGCAGACCTGGCATGTATTATTGAAACCTGGCTGGGCCCGGAGGGAGGAGTCCCCCTCACTGAAATGTGCCCAGAGGGATTTCAGGTGCTTCATCAGCCGCGACCCCAAAGAAGGGGTGGGGGAGTGGCTATCATCATCCGAGGGTCTTTAGTTCCTCATAGGATCCCTGCTCCGGAGCTTGTCGGGTGTGAGTCCCTGCTGGTGGAGTTGGACCTTGGGGGTCAAGTGGGCTTGTTGTTAATGTACCTGCCTTCCAACAGTGTTGCAACAGCCCTCCCCTCGCTCCTCGAGTCAGTAGCCGAGCTGGCGGTTGAGTTCCCCAGGCTTATGGTACTGGGGGATTTCAACCTGCCTTCGCTCAGTGATCACTCTGATGGGGTGCAGGAGTTCATGACTTCCATGACAGCCATGGACTTGACCCAAGTAATTTGGGGTCCGACTCACTCAGCAGGTCACACACTTGACCTCGTATTTCTCTCAGAGCAGTGGAGACGTGATCTAGATTTGAAGGGTATTAAGATCTTGCCCTTTTCATGGTCTGATCACTTCCTACTGAGGCTCGACTTTCGGAAACCAATCCCCCACTGTAGGGAGGAGGAATCAATTAGGTGGTTCCGCTCCAGGCGTCTGATGGACCCTATGGGATTTCAGACGGCGCTTGGAGAAATACCTGACGCTCTCGTCCACAGTCTGGTGGAGGCCTTGGTCGCTGCTTGGAATATAGCGGCGGCGGGGGCTCTAAACCAGATTGCACCTTTACGGCCTCTCCGAGGTGGCAGATCCAGGAGGGCCCCTTGGTTTACCGAGGAACTCTGGGAGGTGAAGCGCCAAAAGAGACGACTAGACCACCGCTGGAGGGCCAGTAACTCTGAGTCAGACCAAGCAGTGATGAGAGCCTATGGCAGAGCCTATCTCGTGGCAATACGGGCGGCAAAATATGCGCATTTTGCTGCTCTTATTGCGTCCACTGAATCGCGCCCAGCCGCCTTGTTTAGAATAACCCGCTCCCTCTTGAAAGGGAGGGATGCGGATGACCCTTTACAAGGTAGAGCTGAGGAGTTTGTTCAGTTTCTAGCGGATAAAGTCGCTCGGATTCGGACAGACCTGGACTCCAATTGCTCAGAGCCAGCCGAGGTACTGGGGGAAGGTCTTGAGCAGAATTTATGGATTGAGTTTCAACTTGTCACGCCTGAGGAAGTGGACAAGGCCATGGGAGCGGTGAGTGCCTCCACTTGCATACTGGACCCATGCCCCTCCTGGCTGGTCATGAACAGCAGGGAGGTGACACGCGGCTGGATCCAGACAATAGTTAACACCTCTCTTCGGGAGGGATTCTTCCCGCTCCTATTAAAGGCTGCGGTGGTGAGACCCATCCTGAAGAAGCCGTCTCTGGATCCAGCCATCTTGAGTAACTACCGTCCAGTCTCCAACCTCCCCTTTGTAGGGAAGGTTGTCGAGAAAGTGGTGGCCTTTCAACTCCGCTGGTCCTTGGAAACCGATTATCTGGATTCCTTTCAGTCTGGATTCAGGCCTGGCTACAGCACAGAAACTGCTTTGGTCGCGCTGATCGATGATCTCTGGAGGGCCAGGGATAGGGGCCATGCGTCTATCCTAGTGCTCCTTGACCTCTCAGCGGCCTTCGATACCATCGACCATAGTATCCTTCTGCAGCGGTTGCGGGAGGTGGGGGTGGGAGGCACCGTTCTTCGGTGGTTCTCCTCCTACCTCTCGGACAGGCCGCAGTCGGTGTTGGTCGGAGGGCAGAGATCGACCCCTAGGCCCCTCAATTATGGGGTGCCACAGGGTTCGGTCCTGTCCCCCCTCCTATTCAATATCTACATGAAGCCGCTGGGTGAGATCATACGTCGGCACGGGATAAAATACCACCAATACGCGGACGATACACAGCTGTATCTGTCCGCCCCGTGCCAACTCAGTGAAGTGGTTGAAGTGATATACCAGTGCCTGGAGGCTGTCAGGGTCTGGATGGGAACGAACAAGCTTGCTCTCAATCCCGACAAGACTGAGTGGCTATTGATGCTCCCTCCCAAAGATTGGCCACTTACTCCATCTCTCAGGCTGGGGGGTGAAATTATACGCCCCTCAGAAAGGGTTCACAATTTGGGAGTCCTCGTGGACCCGCAGCTGACTCTAGAACATCATCTGTCGGCTGTGACCAGGGGGGCATTTGCCCAGGTTCACCTGGTGCACCAATTGCGACCCTACCTTGACCGGGAGGCCCTTCAAATAGTCACTCACGCCCTCATGACCTCAAGACTGGACTACTGTAACGCGCTCTACGTGGGGCTGCACTTGAAGAGCATTTGGAATGCAGCCGTGCGAGCGATTGTGGGTGCACCTCGGTGCACTCACGTTACACCTATCCTCCGCGAGCTGCACTGGCTGCCCATTGGTCTCTGCACACGCTTCCAGGTGCTAGTCGTTACTTTTAAAGCCCTACATGATATCGGACCTGGATACTTGAGAGGCCGCCTCCTGCCAATTACCTCCCTAAGACCTATTAGATCCCACAGACTAGGCCTCCTCCGAATTCCATCTGCCGGCCAGTGCCGACTGGCAACTCCCTGGGGGAGGGCCTTTTCTGTGGCTGTTCTGGCCCTCTGGAACGATCTCCCCATTGAGATCCGGACCCTCACCACTCTTCCGGCTTTCCACAAAGCCACTAAGACCTGGTTGTTCCGGCAGGCCTGGGACTGTTGATTTTCCAGCCCCATCCGAGGTTGCGACTGTTGTTGTATTTTAAATTGTTTGTCTTTTATTTTCTTATTTGTATTCCCTTCCCTTTCTGATTGTTAGCCGCCCTGAGTCTCTCGGGAATACGGCGGCATACAAACTGAAATAAATGAAATGAAATGAAATGAAAGATGTTATGCAATGCTAAGAATTATATGGAAACTCCACTCAGTGAAGCAATAACTGTTCTGACTGCTTTAGATTTTAAAATCAATGGTGATTTACATTTATATCTTCACTAATAATGTATGTTATATATTTTTGAAAGAAGGACTGGTAGAGTCTTTGGAAATAGTTGATAAACACAAATTTTCCCTTTTATTAAAAAATGAGCATAAATCAAGTCTGAAAAACCATCTTGCCTGCATTATGAATCCTGCCTTCCTTGCACAGTTCTATCAACTGTTTCATAAATCCAGAACTTTTAAGTAACCTTTTTAATGTATAAGGATCAGCCAAATTTTATCTTTTTGGCTGCTTTTAAAAAGTGGGGGGAGGGAGTTTTGCTTGTTTGCAGTTTATCATGTGGGGTGAACCCAGCCATTGTGATTTATAAACATATTGCAGTGACTTTGGAGAACTAAATATATGTTTCAGATGTTAACAAAAAGACGTTCAAGCAGACCTTAGCTACCTGGGGAAGTTATATTTATATACCCATTTATCTCTCCTAATGGCATTATAGAAATATAATTTAGTTCAGGGGTGGGTTGCTGCTGGCATTACTGCTGGTTTGGTGCACAAATATTTTTGCATGTGCTTCACTCGCACGCACACCAAATGCACACTCTGCACACATGCGCATTTGCACCTAAAAAGGTCTGCGCATGCGCACAACATTAGAAAAGGAAAAAATACTTTTTTGCAATGAAAATTGTTCTGTGCATGCACAGAAACAAAAATGAAGATGGTGGCACCTATGGCGCTGCCGATAGAACTGGTTCAGGGCGTGGCAGGCCGAGTTACTACCTACTCAGCCAAACCGGTCCAAACCGGTAGGAACCCACCTCTGGTATAGTTGTCCTCTAGTACTCAGGGTACACAGAATTTTCAGAATGAAAATATCATACTCTTTTTATTCTGTGCTGATCATCGACCTGCAGTCTACAGACACTTCAGCTGACTGGCAGAGGGCACCACACAAGAACCCCAGGGGAGCAAAATTGCAGATGAGGGTCACACAGTTTAAAATTTTATTCAAAAGAAATTCTTCATAACTCATACAAATGCAAATGTAACACTGTTGTACATTCCGTAAATTACCTTGTCTTTTTTTTTCAGGCTCCCATGTGAAGGGTTACATGCATGCTGCAGCATTATTTAGGCTTGTGTGAAACTCTCTCTCTGTCAAAAAAAAAAAAGCTATTTAGATGAGTAACAGAGAGAGGCTGTCCTCATAAAATAAAATCCAAAGCTCTTTATCAAAAATATTTTTAAAGAATGTGCATGCTTATTGCAGATTTTTCAAATACTGCCCACCTTAATGAGAAGGGAGAATAGAGAAGAGCCTAATGCCAGGAAAGATTGAGGGCAAAAGAAGAAGGGGACAACAGAGAATGAGGTGGCTGGATGGAGTCACTGAAGCAGTAGGCATGAGCTTAAATGGACTCCAGAGGATGATAGAGGAGAGGAAGGCCTGGAGGAACATTTTCATGGGGTTGCGATGGGTTGGACACAACTTTGCAACTAACAACAACAACATTGCAGATTTTAATTGCCTATAGATTCTTATGGCATTTTGTACAGTTTTCTGGAAGAAAAGCCTCTTCTGATTTGGAAGTACAAAGAAAAAATTATAAGGTAGCAACTTCAGAAGACAATCCATGAAGGAAAAGAAACTCACCAAGGAGTAGTTCACTGTAAAATATTCTTAGGTCAAAACATTTTTCCTTTTTATATGATAAACTTTTATTTCAATCTACATAGGTTTTTGTTTTCTTCTTTTTAATGTGACATAGCTACATATTTCATTAATGGAAGCCAGTGTAGCATAGTAGAGTAGTTAAGGATGTGGGATGGGGTAGGAACATGGAGATTTAGATTCTCATCTTCCCTCAGGCACAAAACCAGGATGGCTGACCTGGAGCCAATAACCTTTTCTCTCACTAGAGTGCAGCCCTATAAGAAGTTGACTGATAAACAAATCTAACATTGCTATGTTATACATTGGTAACTTCACTATAAGAACAATGCAAGTGCAATGCAAAAGCAATCAGACCTTGTAATCATGTGGAACAATGCTAAAAAAAACAATATGTTTTATTGATATTGAGCAGATGGAATGCATTTTATTAATAATTAAATACCAATCATTTGTATTGCTTCTTGTCTATTTGCTTTTGTTTATTGTTATTTTAATCTACTATTTTGAGCCGCCGAAAATATCAAGGGTTGAGGGATAGGGAATCTTGGACCTCCAGGCAAATAGCAAACATGTAATAATAAAAATAGTTCTACTAATATTTGTCTATTAGCTCACTAAATATAATTAGAATCATTAGGAATGATACATGTATTCTTTTTCTTGAATGTAACAAAAATGGGAAAGACAAGAACAAATTGATTTGTGTTCAATGATTATCAAATCTATGAAATGAAATCTAGTTCATTAAAATCAATCCAAAATTAACATTACTGGATGCTGTTAACACAAAATCTTCTGACAAATAGTCAAAGTAAAGTAAGAAAGTTTTGATAAATGTATTCCAGGATAATTTTAGGAATAATCACTACAGTTGCCTTCACACCATACAATCACTATTGCTGCTACAGATTTACTAAATATGGTATGAGATGAAAAAAGAATTATCTGGAATGTTAAGAAAAAGAATTTCTAATAAGCAAAGTTCATTGTTTCATTGTTGAAACCTAGCTATCAAATCTAAATACATTTTGAAACCATCCCAAATTCATCCTCCCAACTTCAAAGAATTACATCTGTCCCATATGTAGTATGTGAGACACATGGAGAAGAAATTATAAATCTCATACATGATTTTTAGAAGATGAGCGTGGTTTTTTTTTACAGATACATATATCTGAGTGGACAGCCACATGCGATCTCCCACAGCCAACTCTGGCACCACACGTCAAGACCTATCCACCACCCTCTTGTAGTCCTACGTCGTTTGATTCAGATAGCAGCGCACCACTTGGTGGACAGCCTGGAGCTCAAAGAGGAAGTCATGCGCTGCGGGAACCGGGGAGTCGACTGGAGTAAGAGGGAAGAAGCAAAGGTGATACCCGACATTAGCCATGAAGGGCATCGTCTGTGTAGAGGTATGCTGAGAGTTGTTAAATGAAAAATCTTCCACGGCCAGGTACTCCATCCAGTTGAACTGCTGCTGATTCACGAAGCAGCACAGGTACTCTTCCAAGATCCCAATCACCTTCGCCGTCCCCCCCCCGTCAGTTTCGAGATGGTGCACCGAGGACAAACAAACCTGGACATCTAGAGCCTCCATCAGCCCTTTCCAGAACTGGGCCGTGAATTGTGTCCCATGGTCTGACACGACCCAGTCGGGTAGGCCGTGCAGCCAGAAGACATGCTGGATGAACACGCAGGTGGTAGCGCAGGCTGTCAGCAATCTCTGACAGGGGATGAAATGTGCCATTTTTGTGAGCATGTCCACCACCATGAGGACCATGGTAAACCCTGAATATGGAGGCAGTTCTGTCAGGAAGTCCATGGATACGGCACCCCAAGGCCTGTCCAGGGTCAGCAATGGCTGAAGCAGCCCTGGAGGAGGTCCCGTCACTGACTTAGCCTGCCGACACTATATACAAGAGGTGACGTACATCTGCACATCATGTCATAAGCAGGGCCACCAGAAAGTACGGGAGACCAGGTTCAATGTCTTGAAAAGGCCAAAATGTCCCGCCGCCAGATTGTCATGACACTGGGAATAAGTCCACAGAGGGGCCCTGCGGGCACATAGACCTGGTCCCGGTACCTCAAGAGATCATTGTCAAAGGTCCACAGGGAGGCCAGCCCTACCGCTGACCTCCATTGCTCCAGCCACTCGTCACACCGCTGTGCATCCCATATCTGAGACCGTAGGTCCATGGGCTCATGAACTGCAGCAAAGGATTCGACAGGCAAAACTGTCCAGGGTGGAAGCGAATCTGCAGTGTCAGAGTACTCCGGTTTCCAGGACAGGGCATCTGCCCTTTGGTTTTGCACACTCGGAATGTAGGTCACCCTGAAGTTGAACCGGGCAAAGAACAGATGCCACTGGATCTGGCGCTGGTTCAACTTGTGTGCCATTGTCAGGAACTCTAGATTCCTATGGTCTGTCTGGACCTCGACTTGATGCCTGGCCGTCTCCAGGTGATGCCTCCAGGCCTCAAATTCCACCTTAATGGCCAGTAACTCCTTCTCCCAGATGGTGTAATTGCGCTCGGAAGGATTGTTTTCATGAGAAGAAAGCCCAAGGGAAAAGGGTACCGCCAGGGGCATAAGCCTGCAGTAACACCAAGCCCACCGTGATGTCAGATGCATCTGCTTCCACCACAAATGGACGATGGGGATCAGGGTGCTTCAGGATCAGCTCCTTCGTGAAGGCGTGCTTCAGGGCCTCAAACGAATGTTGCTCAGTGGGCCCCCAGTGAAACGGCACTTTCTTCTGCAGGAGTCAACTGAGGGGCACAGTCAGGAAAGCAAATTTGGGGGTGAAGGTCCGGTAATATTGGCAAACCTGAGGAGTCTCTGGACATCCTTCACTCACAGAGGAGGTTGCCAACTGTGCAATGCCTCTACCTTGCCCGGCTCCATTGCAATTCCTTCAGGGGAGATATGGTGCCCCAGGAACTCAATGGTAGTCTGCCAGAACTGACACTTCTCCAGCTTTGCGAACAAACAAGGCTCCCGGAGTTGTTGCAGAACCAGGCGTAGGTGTTGCTGATGAGCCTTCCAAGACATCGAGTAGATCAAGATATCGTCCAGGTAAATGACAACAAACTGATCTAAGAGGTCCCGGAAGATATTGTTCATGAAGTGCTGGAAGACTGCCAGGACATTGGTCAAACCAAATGGCATGCCTGTGTACTCAAAATGTCCGTATCAGGTGCCAAAGCCCGTCCCCTGCCCAGACTCGGACCAGGTTATAAGCACCATGCAAGTCCAGTTTCATGTGCATGTACAGAAGCGTCCAGGCGAGTGGACAGAACTAACCACCATTGCCACCAGTTTGCCTGATCTGGACTGAACTGGGAGCAACCCACCTCTGGTTTTTAGTCTTTATTTAATCATAGTAAATTTTAATGCTTTTATATTTATTATTTTATTGCATTATAATCTGCACAGAGTCACTTTGGATAGTGAGATGGGCAAAATAATAATAAAATAAAATTTATACAGCAGTAGACTATATTTTTTTCAGGGTGGATTTTTTCAGGATGGTTTTGCAATATATTTTGAAAAATGCAGCTTCTGAAAACCTGCACAATGTTTACTTCTGATTTTGCCTCTCCAAAACTTACAGAGGTTCACCATCTCTTTGCTAGCTAAATATTCCATTTGTAATTTTGTGAGGAAAAAGAGAAGAGAAAATACTGGAAGGAGATAATATAAAAAGGTTCCTTATATCCAGTTCTTATGATGTTAAGCTGTGATAATTAAGCCAGTTTAAAAAGTCAATGAATGTACAGGTACCTCTCACATATATTATACACATTTCCTTTGGCCTAATAATTGCAATGTCACTTGGATGAGACATTAAGTATACTCTTAAGGAAACAACTTTGTCTTCCCTCTGAAGAGCTGAATAAACGAATAGGTCTTTTCTGAACAAGCTGCATAATATCTTTACATTAATCTTAAAGAGGAAAGAAGCTCTTGAGAGTCCTTTGCTACATTGCATTATGCAGATGGTAGTTACATAGCAGAGCAGATATTTCTGAACACAAGATTCCTATGTCATGATAATCTGTGGAAGTCTGTTTCCTTAGCATGTGGAGTCTATTTGTTTAAACTAATATCTCAGCCAGAATGTATGACACTGTAGCAAGAATATTTGCAGCTGATGGGAGTTGGATAAACACAAATTAATCCTATTGGCTCTGAGCTGATGTTCCTGGAAAGCGACAATAGAAAAAAACATTTGTTATACTATTTTGGAAACATCAAGGATTGTAAGGGGAAATCATATAGATCATTTGATATTTGTAGTTTAGTTTTTAATTATACACATATGTGCACACATCGCTGCACACATTACACAGAGAGTCTAATTAATAAGATCTTGCCAGATCAGTGGCTTGTTATCGCTGCTTATGAATACAACCATCAAAACAGTTAGTGTTTAATTTATCTAGTTTATTTCTTTCAAATCTAAGTCTTTTCAAGGTGGTTTACTGTATGAAATATATGTCAATTTCAGTATAATTTCATAAAACCATAAATCATTTCCGGCATATTCAACAGTATCTTCTCTAAGTTTAACAAGCCAAACCAAAAACTTGAAAGAAAACATTTTTTAAAAAGGTTCATTTACATATTTTTTTAAAAAAACTCAATCAAAATATTGCATGTGACTTCATGCATGTATCCTATACATGCAATGGTGATATTCAGACTGTTTCTTTAATAAATAGTAAGATATTTCAGTTAATGAAAGCTGCCCAAGTCACTGTTAGAAGCAAATGTATCAGTAATACTGTATAAATTCTATACTATCAGTACTGGGGTTTTCACACACCCAGCCACACATTTATACATATTTATACAAACACCCAGCCAAATATTTAGCTATGTAATGTAGTTGAGCATGGGTGGCCATCCAGACAAGGGCCTCCATGGGTAGTGAGTAGTCAACAGCATCAAAGTGACATGCATAATGAGAAAATTAGAACCAATTTTCTCCCATTTGATTCTTCCTATGGATCCCTCAGAACTCGACATCGTGCATTTACATACATACTTAATCCGATTATGTTTTTCCATTATCTTGTGCATCCTATTCTGTGATGGGATTCAAAAATTTTTACTACCGGTTCTGTGGGTGTGGCTTGGTGGGCATACCTTGGTGGGCATGGCAGGGGAAGGATACTATAAAATCTCCATTCCCACCCCACTCCAGGGGAAGGTTACTGCAAAATCCCCAATTCCTCCTGATCATCTGGGACTTGGGAGGCAGAGAATATATGGGAGCGGAGCCAGCCAGAGGTGGTATTTACTGGTTCTCCGAACTACTCAAAATTTCCACTACCAGTTCTCCAGAACTTATCAGAACCTGCTGAATACCACCTCTGATCCTATTGCAGCTATTAAATAACTAAACAGTAACATTCCAAAATCTATAATTCACTGTTGAATTTCAGTGATGAAATTTGGGAAAGGATTCTGAACGAAGGCCATAAAAATAGCCTTTGTATAGCATCAGCATGCAGGCTGTAGGCTGTCCATAATTCTTCTTTTTATTTCAATCTTCGTTGTTGCTTTGCTGTCCTAAGTTTGCTTGATTCTTAAATATAAGTATAAATTCCTCTTTCAGAACTAGGGTGGCTATTTGTGAGTCAGAAATTAGTGAAGGAAAACATTCTATGATATAACAACTCATATTTTTACTGACAAAGGGTCTGATTAAATTTTTCAGTAAGCTACAATGTAATTTACAGTGTTATAAAACATTTAAATTGAATTATTCGGTCTAAGGGAAAATTCCTATTGAAGACTGGGGCTCATTTTCCATCTCTCTTTGATTAAGGTGACCAGACGTCCCGATTTTGGCAGGACAGTCACAATTTATAACAATTTGTCCCATGTCCTGGGGCGTTTTAAAAAAGTCCCAATTTTCTGGCTTCATGTTGAAAGCCCAGTGGTTTTGCTTAAGAAATCCTAACCGGGGCAAGACAAAAGACACTCTGTCTCAGTACTTTCATTGAAGATAAAACATTAAAGCAAGAAAATGGACCCCCCCACACACCCATTTTACTTACTTTTATAAGAAAAGATGACCCAGTACCCATAGAGCTCCAGGAAATACTTGGCTAGAGAAGTTGCAAGTGTTCCTTCCTGGATTTTCCGGAGGGGAGGGGCATGGAGGTTGGAGGTCAGCTCGTGTGGAAAAAATGGTGGCAAAGTTTCTTTGAAAAATATTTCCCTGACTAATTTCACCATTATAATTTGCTCAGTTCTTTGTATTAATATCTACATCATTCTGGATTGACTTGGAGTGCTCACTTGTGCCTGCTGGTAAGTGAGCTGGGTTTTTTTATTTTTTTAATGTATTTTAAAATAATATTTTATTCATTGTGCATAGGATTTTTTAAAATAGTTTTATTCTGTGTGGATTCTTTTTTTTAATTGTCTTAGACTATTTAAAAAAAGATTCTATCCAAAATAAATTGAAGTGAAACCATTTTTAAAAATTCTATGCCCAATACTTTGAAATATATGGTGCATAGAATTTTTAAAAATAGTTTTACTTCAATTTATTCTGTGTGGAATAGTTTGAAATGTTTTATTTCAATTTATTCTGTGTGGATTCTTTTTTTAAATTGTCTTAGACTATTTAAAAAAAGATTCTATCCAAAATACAAAATACCAGCTGCAGTTATTCACTTCAGAACTGTGGCAAGAAAGGTGGAATAGTGACCAAAGTTATAATGGCATTGAAAAAAGTGACTGATGACCATTTTTCACACTGAGTGACCATTTTCACACTTAGCGACCGTTGCAGCATCCTCATGGTCACACGATCAAAATTTTGATGTTTGGCAACAGATTCGTATTTATGATGGTTTCAGAGTCCTGGGGTCATTTTAATTGCCTTCTGTGACCTTTTGACAAAGTCAAATGGGGAAACCAGATTCACTTATGTTACTAACTTATCAGCTGCAATTATTCACTTAAGAACTGTGGCAAGAAAGGTGGTATAGTGACCAAAGTTACAATGGCATTGAAAAAAGTGACTGATTACCATTTTTCACACTTAGCGACCATTTTCACACTTAGCAACCGTTGCAGCATCCTCATGGTCACGTGATCAAAATTTTGATGTTTGGCAACAGTTACAATTTATATTTGTAAATTGTAGTTAGGTTGAAATAAAAAAACATTACAATACTATTTTTGTGTTGTATGAAAATTTTTGTTGCTCCGTATAAAAATTTTAATCAAGCCCTCCCCCTCCCCCCGGTCAAAGGTGTCCCTCTTTACCAATCTGAAAATCTGGTTACCTTATCTTTGATCCATTGGCAAATATCTGATAAGTAAAATAGTGAAGAAAAAGTTTAAGGGTATATTGAATGTCACTATTCTAAAGCTCCCTGGAAAATCTATTTGTTTGATCAGAATTGATAATAACTTCTTATAAGAGAAAGGTTGAATGCTTCTCCATGTGGAAACTCTCATGCCCAATATTTTTTTCTTTCTATCAATGGATAACTAATAAAAGCAACACCGTATTGTTTTTTCAATGCACCCTAATTTATATAATATGTCTTTTAAACTGAAACTTTGGAAAGGTATTCCTTAAACACTCTGGCAAATTATTTAGTGGAAACAAGCAGACATTCCCTACAGACTACTGCTCTGCTAAACCTGTTGCCAAATACGACACATATTTACGTGCAAATTTCTCTCCCATTCCTTATGGAGAACACTAACAACGGCCACAGAAATGCAGGAAAGAGATTCAGCTGTGGCAATCGTAGCACATTTCCGACAGGTTCAGCCAGAGGGAGAATCTTTCCTGGCTTTCTTGGTAAAAGTTATGCCTTTGAACCATGAGGGTTTCCTCTTGAATCTTGGCTGAGGAGGTGTGGGGCTAAAGTCCAGCCACACCCTCCAGACAGGGAACTCTGCTAATTGGATAAGACATCTTTAATGTCTGGCCACCATTTGGCAGGCCCAAGAGGCAGCTGCAGCACTCATCTCCATTTATAAGACACTCTTGATTAACACCATATTTTAACACAAGGCCAAATGGAGTTTCACCGAGCCAGACATTTGTACATTCCTTTGGAGAAATCCTCTCTTTTCAATTGCAGAGTTTGCTCTCATGCTTTTTGGGGAACACATGGTGTAACCTGGCTTTTGTTCTTTCCACAAAAATACTCAACAATGAATGTTAAGATTCATAGCTCCAAATTTTCATTGTTACCTTCCAGCTGTCAGCTTTCTTCCAGAAAACCACTTTCAGTAAAGGAATAACTCCAGCAATTTTAGTGAAATTCTCTTTCAACTTTGTCCACAGCCATAAATGCTTCATGAAGCAAAGTACAGCATCATAACTCTATGGCCTTATCCCACTTTATTCTAGCAGACTTTAGTTCCATCTCTTTTTTCTAGCACAAATCTGCCTGGTATTAACAATCAGTTTATTGATTAGTATGAACACTATTAATCCTTAACAAGACAGTAAAGAAGCCAGATTTTTTTTAAAAAGAAAATAAGCAAAACAGTTCAACAACACTTAACATAAAAGGATTTGCTGCAATAGTACATATAAAAAAGAGTACAATATTTTTGTAAGACGAGCAGCAAAAGTACCAATAAAGAAATACAGCTACTTAGGGTTAAAGGTTCAAATGAATAAGAATGATTCAATTTAAGCTGCAGTCTTATGCAAAATCTCTTGGCAGTAAGACCAACTGTGAACTCAAGAGGATTTACTTCAAGCACACATTTCCAAAGTCAGAGGCTAAGGGTTCATCCAGATAGTCACTTCAAGGTGCTTTCTTCCATGCTTGTGTTGGCAGAAAAATATGCTGATATAAATTATTCTGCCCTGCGTCTGAGCTTTACTGTGCCTCAGCAATGAAACTGGACGTTGTGTCTCACTGAAATGTGAGACCGTTTCAGAGCAGCAGTTGGTGGATTCCCTGCACTCTTTCTCCTCACACTCAGTGTGGCCTATCAGTGAATAAAATAATCCCCAATTGCTCCCAGAATGTGTGGCAGAGTGGAGTTTGGGGAACTCACAAAGTCAATCAAACTGGTTTGTGTGTGTGTGTGTGTGTGTGTGTGTGTGGTTGCATTGGAATTAGCTCTTTGAGACCAACATTCCTTGACAAGGAAGAGGAAAATACAACTACAACCTTAAAGAAAAGCATAGGATAAAGAGACAATCAAAAATATTCAAGGTATTAATTTCTTTGGATAATTTATCTGGCCTCCTTTCCTATTATCTCCACCACTACATTTTTTTTCTGTTTACTCTGAGAGAGTTTCAAAAGATTTGTTGTTTCCCTGGTTTTATTCAAGGCACTTATTTTTACCTCCAAGTAATGAAAGAAATGCCCTTCTGGGTTCATCTCCAAGTGGGGAAAAAGACACTGGAGACATGGAGACTGCTTGGAAAGATGGTTTATTGTTGGACAGGACCATATGGCTTGAGCCCTGAACAGAAAAGGTGATCACATGCTTCAATGTTGGTGAAGAAGAAGTGAAGGGCTGAAGGAGGGGCTTGCTAGGCTTTTTATAACCTGTTTAGTCCCACCTCTCTGTTTCCTGTTCCTGTGTAAGAAATGTATTCTGATTGGTTGTCAGACTCCCATGGGGCCATGCAGGAGCTACTCTCTAGGCTGTGTTTTGAATCCAGGTATGGATGAGTTCTCAGATGCCATGTGGTCAGTTGAGTAAAGTTCCAATATTATCATGCCTTTACTCCCATCCCCTCTGGGGCTGCTGTGGAGAAGTGGAGAAGTCTTTATTATGTAGAACGGACTAGCCTGGCCTTCACAATGGCCCATTAACAGTGAGGATGGGCAGGAAGCTACAGTCACAGTGAGGGCTTGGTTTTTTTTGGAGATCCTCTCTGCTAGCTCTTCCACTGGGGGAATTGCCTGAGGGGAATTGACCCTCCCCCAATGGGATTAAAAGGGAGAAATCACTTTTAGGCTTTTGTTCCAGGGCAAAAATCAACCTAGGAAAAAAACTGTGTGTGGAGAAGATAGTTTCAATCTAATTCTGAATAGGCTCTTTCCCCCCCCCTCTCTCTCCTTCCCTCCCTCCCTCCCTCCCTCCCTCTCTCTCTCTCTCTCTCTCTTTGTGTGTGTGTGTGTGTGTGTGTAGCTGCTTCTATAATCCAGAAAATACAGACATTTTGAACAAACTTTCCCTCCCACTAGACAGAAATCTAAGGTGTTCAGAAATTGCTGTGCTAGCCAAAATCCAAATAAATCCAAATATTATTCCAGAAGGCAGACGATGTAAATTTCATGGAACATGACATTCCCACTGCCTCTATGATTGAAACACTTTTGCAGTAAGATGAGTAAATTTTCAAAAGGGACAACAACTTGTGTTGCAAACAAACAAACAAACAAAATATCATAGGGTAGAGCACCTTGACTCATAAGCTTTTAAAAATGCACTCAGGTGTAAAAGAGGGAGGGAAGAACAGCTTTAAAAAAATGCAATTAAAAAAAAAGAAGTACTTTGAGTCAACACTCCAAAATATTAGATTCCATTCAGATGGAAGCAAATTCTCATTAAGTATGTTAAAACATTTGCAAATGTAAGCAAAATATCTCAAAATCATTTCTTTTTATAGGTTTAATTAAGCATTTTAAACCTCAAAAGTTTCCAGAAGGAAAAAAAATCAAAATTGTATTTGTCACCCATTTACTCCAAATTTCTCAGAGAGAGAAAAAAAAGTGGTTAAAACGAGCAGAAAAGGAAATGTAGTTGCATAACTTCTATATGCAGATGAAAAGATCACAACAGTGAAAGGTAAAGGTGCAGGAGCAGGTCACCCATTTACTCCAAATTTCTCAGAGAGAAAAAAAGTGGTTAAAACGAGCAGAAAAACTTCAGCCCCCTTCAATGACCCAAAAGGAAGGAGGGAAAGAAGGGGGGAATGCACAGAGGCATTCACAAGTATTTCTGGGGGCATTTCATACACACGCTCATTGTAAAATGAGCAGACACTTACTCTCCCCGCCTTTCCTGCTTCCTCCAAAGAATGACCCAGAAGGAAGAAGGAGGGGTAATTCACGCAGGCAATCACAGGTCTCTGGATCCCTTCACTTATCATGCCCTGGGGCATTGGGGACACATACATTCATACTGCAATCAGACGCTCATGCTTGCTCATGCCAACCAATCATTATAACTATTTCAGGAAGCTTTTTCACAAGCCACCAAGCTTCATTTTATTTTATTAGAGGATCTCACCCTCCCTTCAGGTTTGGAAATGATAACACATAAGCATACACCCACATACCATTAAACAACCTTGCAACTTACTGTTTCTTTATATGAAAGGAATTAAAGTACATTCATACCAACTTTAACCATCAACATACTCACATTTGCATTGCAATCAGACTGCTTGTGTAAATTAATTTCACATACAAAAATATCCCATTTCATTTTTTCTTCATACAAAGCAATTATTACAATTATTTCAGGGAGTTGTACATAAGCTAATGAGCTCCATTTTCTATTATTAAGGGATCTCAACTTCCCTCCATGTCTGGAAATGATTACACACACACACATACATGCACACATACCATGGAACAGCACGTTCAGGCCTGGGGGAGGTTCTGTCCCTTTAAATCTTCAATTTTCTTTACTTGGGGAACATGTGGCTCATTCTCCAAGCAGTGGGGAAACTCAGAGAGCAGTTTAAATCCTAACTACACTCCCCTCCCCCACAGCTTCAAGCCCAAGCTTATTTATTTTGCTACTGGTCAAAGGCACAAATCTTAACAAACAAACCACGTGGTTGCATAGAAGACAGAGAAAGAGACAAACAGACAAGAGAAAAAAAGAAACCCCAACATTTTTCCCTTTTCTTTTAAGTACCTTTATGTAGCCAAATTAGTTTTCCTGTATTATCTTTCAGCAAAGCCCATTTCTCACACAATTTCCTTGCTTTAGGAAATATCCAAGGGATTTTCCCATCACCGTCGAGCTAACGCTTCCCATGACCCTTTAAGATGTAAGGCTCACTTTGGCTTAGCTGGGCGACCCACCGTAAGTTTTTTGGGGAAAAAGATTCCGGGAAAGAACTTCTATTCCCTCGACAAAGTATTCGGCCCCTTTCCTACCAGGGAATTCTGCTAGGGGTTTTACAGACCAAAAAGGTAATCTGTGGTTGACCTCTGCCCTTTCAGTAGTACCTGCCCCTCCTTCTCTTTACACACAATGAGCCTTTGCTTTTTTTGCTTTCACAGGACAACAGCAACAGCGACAAAAAAAATTTCCATCCATTTTCACACACACTCTCTTTTCCCTAACAGAAGGTCCTGTGCTCTGGCCTGACCCTAATACTTTCCAGGCTCTCTTGGTAAAACACACAGAGGAACCAAGATCCAGCTGTGATCAAGAGAAGGATCCCACACATGCAGGCATACACACATCTCCCATGCTTTGCCATGCTTTAAATTAAATTTTAGAGAATTAAAATTTAGAGGTACTCACCTTCTTTCCAGGCAGCCTTTGAGGTCAAACTCAAAACCCCTTTAAAACCTAGATCCAATGGTGGTGAAGGCCAAGATAAAGTCCACCGACAGACTCAATGGGATCTGTGCCGGCATGGGAGGCTTACCTGGGCCATATCCATTTGTTAGGCTAGCTTGAAGTCCCATCTGGGTCGCCAATTGATGAAAGAAATGTCCTTCTGGGTTCAGCTCCAAGTGGGGGAAAAGACACTGGAGACAGGGGGGGGGGGCTGTTTGGAAAGATGGTTTATTGTTGGACAGGGCCACATGGCTTGAGCCCTGAACAGGAAAGGTGATCACATGCTTCAATGTTGAAGAAGAAGAGAAGGGCTGAAGGAGGGGCTTGCTAGGCTTTTTATAACCTGTTTAGTCCCACCTCTCTGTTTCCTATTCCTGTGTAAGAAATGTATTCTGATTGGTTGTCAGACTCCCATGGGGCCATGCAGGGGCTACTCTCTAGGCTGTGTTTTGAATCCATGTATGGATGAGTTCTCAGATGCCATGTAGTCAGTTGAGTAAAGCTCCAATATTATCATGCCTTTACTCCCATCCCCTCTGGGGCTGCAGTGGAGAAGTCTTTATTATGTAAAAGGGACTAGCCTGGCCTTCACAATGGCCCATTAACAGTGAGTATGGGCAGGAAGCTACAGGCAACTATTCTGTCTTTTAAAGCATGTTTCTTTCTTTTCACATCCAGAGAAATATTCTGCCTTTTCAATATTTCCTAGGATATTTCATTTTTCTGGGAGAGGGCTGGACGATAACTTCCCACACAAGGAAGCTATTTTTTTTTCTTTTTACCAAACATCCATTGTAAACATAGCCAAAAAGAAAAGAAAAAAGAAAAGTTAGGTCCTGCAGGAATTGAGTTAATTAGTGAGGATTAGATCTTAGCGTGTTTTCCCGTCCATTCCATTTCTCTTCTTTCTTTAACATAAACAGTTCTCATTATCTCCATACAGCCAGTGACATCCTTTCCCGGGCCAATTGATTTGTTTATTGATCCATCACTCTGCATGCCATTGTTTCCCCATTTGAAAAAAACTATCAATTTGCTTTGTGATTGATAGTGCTGAGGGGAGGGACAGACAGGTTTTGGAGAGAGAGAAATGGTGTCTCCTGCTCAGGGACGTGCAGTCACTAAAGGCAAGGGAGGCGGAGCCTCACCAGTTTCCTCAGGAAAAAGAAAGAAATTTAAATATTTTTTTAAAAATAATTAAAGCCAAGATAGTTGCTACCAGATTCCAGGTCACAGTGGCTTGGTGTCTGCTTAGTGTTAACCAAAGCAGGAGGCGAGAGAACTCGGGGCCTCCTTTCCATAAGGAATTTTTCGCCTTCTAAAAGTTAAGAAAGAGTTAAAAGGCAAAAATGTTCAGATGCAAAAGAGGCACTAATTCTCCCGCCCCCTGATCTGGAAGCAGCGAATCATGTCTTCTTGAGCACGCTTACATTGGGCGGGTTATTTCGGAGGGCGTGCTTCAGAGGAGAGAGGAGTGGGGGAGAAGGAGGAGGCTCGCTCTTTGCTGCAGACCTGGGCGCTTGGCGGCTCCCGAGATGCACAGTGCCCTGCCGCCCCCGATGCTGCCGCCCGCCTGCTGCCCCGGTCTGCTTCTCCAGGCTCTGCCGCTGGAAGTCCCGGATTGCCTCTGGGGGAAGGCTGGGTGAGAAGCGGAGCGAAGCTTCTCCGCAGCCTCCCGGCACTGCACAGAGGCTCTTGCCCGGTGTGAAGGAGGGGCGGTGGCAGCAGCAGTGGCTGCTTTAAGCGCTGCCTTGTCTCGCAGCTGGGGCCACCCCAGGCCACCAGCTGCTGGCACGCGCTCCTGAGAGAGCCTCTGCGCAGTGCCGGGAGGCCACGGAGAAGCTTCGCTCCGCTTCTCACTCAGCCTTCCCTCAAAGGTGATCCGGGACTTCCAGCGGTGGAGCTTGGAGAAGCAGCGGCCGCAGGCCAGGGCAGCGGATAGGCGGCGGCATCGGGGGCGGCAGGGCACTTTGCATCGTGGGAGCCGCCAAGCGCCTTTGCTGCAGACCCGGGTGCTTGGCTGCTCCCGCGATGCAAATCCCCCCCCCCGCCGTGGCCGACCGCTGCCCTGCTGAGCTGCTTCGCAAAAGGATGCCCAGCTGAGCCTCACCAGGTATAAACCTCACCACATGTCACTGCTCCTGCTTTTTTACTTTTCTCTCACCATCTTCCCCCATATGTCTTACTACCACAGTAGTTAGCAAGGTTTCTGATTGCCAATACTTTAACCATAGCAACAAAGCAATCCCTCTTCCCCATTCCAAATTAGATTGTTGAACACTTTGGGCAGCCAGGAGCAATCTTACTTACAGTATTTTCTGATTTTCAAAAGAAAACCTGAAACTTAGAAGCAACATCTTTTTCATTCTAAGCCTTCATGTCAGGCTTCTCATAAAGGTCTGGACAGAACTTGCCAGTTTGTCATCTGCCATTTCAAATAGGGAATCACACTAAATGACTGATGGGGAAACAAAGGGTGAGGGGAGAACATGCAATGCTACAATTAGTAGGCCCAAAAATCCTTTAAGTTGTGTTGCTTTTTTAGCCACCAAGATGATAAAATGGCAGTAGAATTAAAGTGATCAAGAAGCATATGAAGGAAAGGAAACACACTTAGGCAGCCAATTTCAGTTGGATGGATTGCTGCTGCTGACCAGGTTATTTTCAAATTCATAATGAAGATGAGTTAGACTGCAAATTTTGTATGGAAAGAATGAAACCACCACTTTCCACAACAGAACAAATGAATATCCCTTTAGTTTACATCTGAAGAGAGCTGAAGAATCAGCTTCCGAATTATCCTCATAAAATGTTGCTTTCAGACACCTGCGTATATTCCCTTGCAATGAGATTCATCCTGTTGAACAGAAATCATGCAATTTTAATCTGTCCACAATACTGTATCATAATGTTGCTCTCAGAGCTTTTCACATAGTATTTTGTTATCTTCACCAGTTCCTTCTATTCTGCTGTTTCCAGAGAGTGCCATGTCCACTAGCCATACTTTTTTGTCTTTCTTATTGTTAATTGTTAAGTCTGAGGTGTTGGAGAACAGGTGCCTGTCTGTTTGAATTTTAAAGTTAGCTTCTTTACTTTCTATGACTTTCTCTCTTCCTCTTCGCTTCTGTTCCTTCCTCCTTCCATCATTTCACCTTCCCTCCTTCCTATTTCTTCCTTCTTCCTTCCTTCTGCCTATCTACCTTCACCTTCTCTGTCTTTCTGCTCTTTCCCTGTTTTCCCCTTTCCTCCCTCCCTCCCTCCCTCCCTCCCTCCCTTCTTTCCTTTCCTGTGTTGTTTCTTTGTGCAACACTTAACACCACGTATGATTGAAGTGTATTCTTTTTTAATGAATGAATTTGAAAAAGAAATGTTTCTCTTTGGTCAAGGATGTCTGTATGTGTGCAACACACACACACACACACATACACAAACACACACACACACACACACACACACACACACACCAGGAGAGTGAAATTAAACATTTTCTGAATGTTTGAGCCCAAAAGATTTCCCCATCACTGCTGTAACAGGTGAAGCCAGCTTTCCCTATGAATGCCATTCTCACAACCACCTTGGCAAAATTGACCCGCAATCAGCAACACGGCTGGGACTCAGCTTGGACTGGCAAGCCTGCAAGTTGGAGGCTGGTGTGGTTGCTACCTTAGACCCACAATAGCACACACAGAGAACCCCGCTGGCCCATGCGAGGGCTGGTAAGATAGGTGTGCCCGCACCCCCCCCACCTGCCACCTGACGGGGGAGGGGGAGGTTTTGTTGCATGGTGCCAACCAGCCCAAAGCCCCATGTGCCTTCTCCGCCAGGGTGGGCACTGGGCAGCGGGTATCCCTCTCTCTCTCTGAAGTGGGGAGGGCCGGGTTGGCACCAGTGGAGCTAGAGACAGCTCCTCCACCCCTGCCTTCCCTTGCCCAGCATCCCCCCCAATCGGCGCTTGGCTGCTCAGCGTCACCGCTTTGACAGGCGGGCACCAAGATGGGCGCGGGGTGGCGACGGGCGCAGCAACCTGGGCGCCTCCTTTTGCTCACCTTCCTCTGCGCTTCCCGCCCGCCCAGGCAGGGGAGGGGGCTGGATCCAATCTCGCCCCGCCCCGCCGCTCCGATGGTAAGTGGGGAGACCCCCCAAAGGGGAAGAGGGTGGGGGTCATTTTTCCTCAGCTGGCTTCCTCCCCTCCTCCGATGTCAGCGCTGCCTCAGCTGCGGGTCTCAAGCGCAGGCGAGGGAGACACATTTGCAACCAGGCGCCCGCACTGCACTGCTGGGACGGGGGAAGCGGAGGACCCCTCGCCCCAAACCTTCCCCCTTGCCGGACGAGGAGGCTGCAGGGAGGTCGCCTAGCGGCTGGACTGGACGCACGGCCAGAGAAGGGCTGAAGCAGCCTCCGGTGCCAGCAGGGTCACGCGCGTGGTGGGAAAGCGGCCGTCCAGCCTGCTCTTCCTGGCGGCGGCTGCTCCTGCTCCTCCCTCCCTTCATGCGGCCTCCTGCCTCTCTCCTGGCCAGAGCAGCACCGCGCCCTGCCAAGAGCCACCGCCGGGCAGCTTCACATGAGTGAGTAACTCCGGCGGTGGGAATCGGGAGGCTTCGGGTGGGCAGTGGCAATTCTTGGATGGCCTTTGCAAGGGAAGCGCCGCCGCCCACCCGAAGCCTCCCGATTCCCACCACCAGAGTTACTCACTCATGTGAAGCTGCCTGGCAGTGGCTCTTGGCAGGGCGCGGCGCTGCTCTGGCCAGGAGAGAGGCAGGAGGCCGCGTGAAGGGAGGGAGGAACAGGAGCAGCCGCCGCCGGAAAGAGCAGGCTGGACGGCCGCCTTCCCACCACGCGTGTCGCCCCGCTGGCACAGGTGGCTGTGCTGCCCACCCAAAGCCTCCCGCAGGAGAGCGCGGCGGCAGCGTCTGTTTCACCTCGTGCAAAGAACTTCCACTCAGTCCCGGAGCTTCTGCCGCCTGTGGTGGCACCTGTGCTGTGGTGGGAAGCGACCACGCCTCGCGGACTCGCGGTGTGGTCGCTTCCTACCGCAGCACAGGGGCCGCCACTGGCGGCAGAAGCTCCGGGACCGAGTGGAAGTTCTCTGTGCGAGGTGAAACTCCGCAAAGGGGGAGAAGGAGGAGAGGAGGGCCGTCTCCTCCACCCAGCGCCTCCCGATTCCCACCGGTACCGTTACTCACCAGTTAAGCTAAGTAGCAAGCAAAAGACAAAATGAAATGGAGACTCACGCGGTGTGCTAAGCTAAGCGGACTCCAGCCAATCAGTGAGCTGGCTGGGATGGAAAATTTTAAGCATGCTGCGTGCTTAAATTTTTCCATCCCAGCCAGCTCACTGATTGGCTGGAGTCCAGGCCAATCAGTGAGTGGCAGGCTGGGCTGGCTTAGATTTTTAGTGTAGATAGAACGGAACGAGCCAGCGAGCTAGCAGCTGATGGGCGGGGGAGCGAGCGAGCTGCGAGCACCAAAATAAAGTGGGATTTTTTAAGAACGGCCCAGGACGCGGGAAAAATTATGGGAAGTCGTGCCTGTCCCACCAGATGCGGGAAGTCTGGTCACCTTATGCTTTGTCATGCCATTATTTGTAGACAGCCTGGGAGATCTTCTTGGAGTAGCTAACCAAGTAGTCTACTGTTTCTTCAGCTTCTTTGCAGAGGCAGCACTTGCTGACTCTTGCTATCTTCTCAATTCTGGCTTTGTATGCATTTATTCTTAAGGCTTGGTTTTGTGCAGCCACAAATAGAGCCAATTAGCTCTATTTCTTCAACTTATTGCTGGGCAATGTTCCCTCTAATTTTTTTTCAGTATGAGCAGAAAAGTATAGTGTTTGAGCGGCACATTTTCATGCCTGAGCACCTGAATTTTTTTCACAGATGTTACCTAAGACAACAACGAAATCAGTATTATTTGAAACTCAAAGTTATGTTTATTCAAGGTACCCACTTAATTAAAAGTGTTATATAATATCAGTATCACTTAACAACGCCCCTGCTTAGCAACCAAAATGTTGGCTCAGAAACTCTGGCATTGAAGCATGCAAATGTTAAAGCTGTCAAGTTACAAGATCATTGTACCCATAACCCTTTAGGAAAAAAAACCTCAGGGATCTTCAAACCTGACAGCTTTAAGACTTGTGGACTTCAACTCCCAGAATTCCTCCTCCAGTCATGTTGTGGTGATGTCATCTGTGTGGATCTGCTCCATCTTCAGTTTTTTCACTGGGGGCAGGGCTGCCGCTGAAAATGCCAATGACCCCCCCCCCACCAGAATAACTGCTGCCGCTGCCTCCTCCTCCTCCAACAGCACCACCACATTTGCTGCCCGGCGCTGCAGCTGAGGTGAAGCCGCCAAAGTTCCCGCTGGCGGCCCCACCCATGGCAGCAGCGGCGGTGCCTCCCCCTCCGCTTGGAACACCTCAGCTGGGCAGGGGTGCTGGCGGGAGCTTTGGTGGCTTCACCTCAGCTGCAGCGTCGGGCGGCAAATCTGGTAGTGCTGTTGGAGGAGGAGGAGGCGGCAGCAGATATTCCAGTGGCAGCAGGGGCTTTGGGGGTTTATTTCAGCCGCAGCACCGGGCGCAAGCAGCTAGGATTGGCCGCCCACAAAGGACCTCCCCGGGCTTGCTTTGCTGAACACAGGGGCAACTGACGCTAGTTTGAGCGGCTGCAGCCGGCACAAACTACCGTCAGTCGCTCCGTGCTCATCAAAACAAGTCTGGGGAGGTCCTTTGCGGGCGGCCAGTTCTAGCTGCCTGCAAAGGACTTCCCCACATTTGCTTTGCTGAACATGGGGCGACTGACGGTAATGAGTGGTGCAGCCGGCGCCTAGGAGCTCCTAGGAGACCAGCTGTGCCATGTAAGCTCCTGCTGCTGTCCCCGCGCCCATGCTAACCCTAGATTTTCTGAGCCCTGCGCGGCAGTTAGAAACTGCTGTGCGGGGTTTTCTTGCCACGTGTGCGGCCGCGCAGCGGCACACCTTAGAGGGAACAGTGTTGCTGGGTCCTGTTGTTATCTGTTTACTCTGGTATTTTTTTAATGTACTGGCTATGTAATGCTTTGTTGTCCCATGCCCCCTTTCTCTTCTTCATTTGATCTTTCTTATAGGCCAGTCTGGTCTCTCAAGTATTCAATATGCCTTCCTGGTACAAGTAGTCCTTGATTTACAACCACAATTTATGTTGCTCAGCAATACATTTGTTAAGTGACTTTTGCCCTAGTGGTATTTTACAACCTTTCTTGCCACAGTTAAGTGAATTATTGCAGTTATTAAGTTAGGTATAAGATTGTTAATTGAATTTTGTTTACCCATTGATTTTGCTTGTCATGAGGTCACAAAAGGTGGTCACATGATCCCAAGATGCTGCAACCATCATAAATGTGAGTCTGTTGCCAACTGTCTGAATGTTGATCATGTGACCATGGTGCTGCTGCAATGGTCGTTAGTGTGAAAAATGGTCATAAGGCACTTTTTTCAATGTGTGTAACTTTCAACCATCTGTAAATGAACTGTTGTAAGTCAAGGACTCATAAAATTGCCATGGTGAGGAAAAGAGGGGGGAGCGCATTCAATGCATAGAGTCGGATCTCAGATTACTACAGCAGGCTTGTAAGCTGTGCACCTTGTTGGAAAATGTGATTTATGACACAGCCTAAGGGGAAGGAAGGTAAGAAACAGCAGCAAAATTCAGCCATAATTAAAATGAGGTCAGATCTGACTGCAATGGGGTATTGCCAAAATGGTGTTCCTAATAAATGACTGGATTTCTTTTGAAACTTGGCTCGAGGCTCATGAATCAATTAGGGCATTTTTCGGGAACCTGACATCTAGCTTCATTGCATCTTCTTCACTGTCTTTCAGATATTCTTCCAATGCTTTTTTTTCTTCTTCAACCATCTGATGTACTTACAACATTCCACACTCATCCATTTCCTTGGTAGGACGAATATGTCAACATTGATGCATGGATGAAGGCCATGATTCATTGCCATTATATTTTGGTCTTCCTATCCAGGATTTCAGTTCTGCTTGAGCCCAGTCCACTATTCTAGTGGTGAATCTAATGACTAGAATTGTCCAGCTGTTGTTTGCCTTGATCGTATTTCTTCCACTGAGTTTGGATTTTAAGATCTTCTTCACTCGCTTGATGTATTCATTTTTAACCTTTTTCTTTATTTCATTGTGCTTGATGTTGTCAGTTTGAAAGATGCCCAAATATTTATAATGATTGTCTTTATCCAGATTCTTGATATTATTTCCATAGGATATATTGATTCCATCAGTTTTCACTACTTTTTTTCCATTTCATGGCAAGCATCACAAATTTGTTCAATCCAAACACCATTGCCATGCCTTGGCCGTATATATGGACAGTGTTGAGTAGCAATTTTATTCAGAAGTTGTTTTTCTATATAGCTTCAAATCATTCATGTAAAGGAGATGGGATAGGATGGCCTATGATTTTGATGTTTGATATCCATGGCCTGAGTTATTCAGTATTGTTACCAGAGGAATCAATGAAATGACAAACAGTAGTGGCAATAGTGGGTCTCCTTGGAAGTTTCCTCTCTTGATGTTAACCACTTTCAGTCTGTCATCATTGACAACAATCATATCTTCCATTGTGTCATTCATCTTTGCCATAAGCTTCTGACGTTTCTATTGACATCTGTTATTTCTAGGCACTTGATCATCCATTCATGTGGAAGGGAATTGAATGCCTTCCTATAATCAATCAATGCTACATTCAAATTAGCAGTTTTCCAGAATCATCTTGTCAATTAGAAATTGATATTTTGTTGTTCTTTTGTTTGGGCGATTTCATTTCTGCTCTGCTGGAAATGCCTTATTTTCAACTACATGCTGTTGGACTGCAACAGCTGTCATACCAGTTAATAATTTTAAAGTTATTGGTAAGCAGGTAATTGGTCTGTAGTTGCCTGGTGCTGCACCTTTTTCTGGCTCTTTCATTATCAGGTTTTGCTAGATATTAGCCACCCTTCAATTTCATTTTCTTGCAATATGTTGTTAAACTGCTTGGCAACAAGTAAATATAGACTAGCCAGATGTTTCAACCCAAAACATGCAATTCATTTTCACTGGCGCTAACCAATTCTTAATCTTCCTTGCCCTTTTTTCCATGATTTCTGCTGTTATTACAAGTTTCATTTCACCTTCTTTTTATTCTTATTCACCTCCTTTAACCAAGCTGCATTCTTCTTGTAGTTATTTAGGTTATCCCGTAGCTTCATCCAGAACTGTACTGTTTCTTCCTTGTCAGGTACTGACTATTCATTTCAGGTGAAGTAAGCACAGTGCCCCTCCCCCAAAGTTTTGAAACTTTAAATGACAATGCCACTAAGAAGGAATGATATGAAATTTATTCTTTATATTGGAAGGCTATGGATTCAGAGGTTGGTTGCTCCCGGTTCGGCCTGGATCAGGTGAACCAGTAGTAGTGGTGGTGGGAGGCTTTGCCTACCCATCCAGATGCTTCTGCGCATGCACAAAAGTAGTGAGCGCATGCGCAAGCACACACAGGAGCACATCTGAAACAGTAGTTTAAAAAATGGCAAACCACCACTGGGTATTGCTATAGTAGTTTATTTTAATATTCTTTATACACCATTATAATGGCCAAGATTATCAATAGTTGAATTTCTTACATTGGATATTTGTTTAATAGATAGATGATAGATAGATGATGATGATAGATAGATAGATAGATAGATAGATAGATAGATAGATAGATAGATAGATAGATAGATAGATAGATAGATAGATAATTATTCTGTGAATCAGAATCAAAGGTGCTGCCTTTTAGGAAAGTGACAACATTTGTTTTCTAAAAGGACTCCTGGTGGAAAAGGGTAGAGATAACGAAGAAATAATTAATTATAAGAGAAAAAATAAAATTAGAATCTGCACATAATTAGCTGCATTTAAGATGCCAAAACATAGTTTGAGAAACATAATTAATGAATTAGTAGGAATTCTTGGCAATCTCTTATAATGCAGCCATAAGGAGATATTACCATCTGTTTGGCATGCCTGGTGGGCAACGATCTGTAATGTGATATTGCCAAGAGTAAAATTGTATTTTTAAGTTGAAGAAAATGGGTCAGATTCTTTTTCATTTCCCTTTTGATTGTGTGAGGCTAATTAAAAAAACAGCAAATTACTTGCATAACTTCATTCAGTGATATGTGGTAAAACTTATGGCTGGTGAGGCAAAAAGAAAGAAAGTGGCTTTTGCCCTCCCTGCAGCTATGTCCAAAATAGAGGCGTCCTGCGCTGACCCAGCTGGGGGGGGCGCAGGACGCCTCTATGTCAGACAGAAGTGGCTGGGCGCTTTCTTTCGGCTTTTGCCCGCCCCGCAGGGCAAACACTTCCACCTTGCAGGTGCTGGAGCCACAGGCCACCAGGAGTACATCTGCCCACAACAGAAGAGCACCAGTTCCTGCTTCAGAGGGACGACTTGCTGCGACCCGAAGGGGTGCAAGTTGTAGACCTGCATCATGGCTCCAGCTCGCCCAGGCTCCGCACCCAAAATCAACTGTCTCCTGCGCGATCCTCACCTCGTAGCCACTGCAAAGGCTACCGCTTCCGCAAACGGCCCCACCTCAGGCCGGTCAGCTGGAAGGAGGCATCAGTCATGCCCCCAATCCAGCCACCGCTTCCTGCAAATGCAGCTTCTCTATCGGAGGCTGCTTGTAGCCATTTATATCAGGCGACAGGGCTTAAGGCTGCAGCCTGCAATAGTTTACCTTCTCCCCGAAGGTGATCTAGTTCTAAGCGTGGAACAGGATTGCGCGCTTCCGTCTCCACAAGAAAGAGGCATTGCCAGCGCAATCTTGCTGTCTGCCATCCTGTTCCCTGCTTAGAACTAGATCACCTTCAGGGAGAAGGTAAACGATTGCAGGCTGCAGCCTTAAGCCCTGTCGCCTGGTATAAATGGCTTCAAGCAGCCTCCAAGAGAGAAGCTGTCTTCGCAGGAAGCACCTCACTGCTTCTGTCTGACATAGAGGCGACCAGCGCCCTGCAGCTGGTTCAGACACAGCTGCAGGGTGCGAATGTCAGATTTCTGTCATGCCTTCTGTCATGAAGCAGCAAAAGCCTCTTTCTTGAGAGTGGACAAAAGGCGCTTTCAAGAAAGAGGCTTTTGGCCACTTGCCATATACGCGAGACGTGGGGAGTAAGTCAGGCGGGGGGGCTGGCTGGCTGGGGAGGGGGTTCTCAGGTGGCCCCCACTGCCGCCACCAGCAGCTTGGGTGTCCCGGCTCCATCCAAGCTGAAGAAAGCGGAGGATTGTTCATCAGAGGAGGCAGGGGGCAAGGCGGTGGAGCGCGGCGGCGGTGAGAAGCAGCATCCTTTGAAGAACAATCCTCCACTTTCTTCAGCTCGGATGGAGCCGGGACACCCAAGCTGCTGGCGGCAGTGGCGGTGGCCATCTGAGCAGCCATGATCCCCCTCCCCAGCCAGCCAGCCCACCCAGCCCATTCCTCCCCCGGCACAGTGAGCTCCAGCAGGCTGGGCCTGGCAAAAGAAAGAAAGCACCAGCCCGCCAGCAGAGGAGGGTAAAAGATCTGCCTCTGCTGGTGGGCTGTCCCTCTCTTCTCAAACAAGCTGCCCTCCCTGCCTCTCCCCCTTTCCTCTCTTCTCAAACAAACTATCTTTCAAATTGAGAGTTTGTTTGAGTGAAGTAAAGAAACAAACACGCACACACAAACAAATTACTTACAATAAAAAATTACTTACAAATTACAATAATTTTGAATTCCTCCCCCCTCCCTCCGTCCGACCCACATCCCTTTTCCAGCTGTGTCACAGAGGATTTCACCTCTCATCTTGTCTGCCATGATGAAAATGTAAAAAATGTAAAAAGAAAAAGGCAAGAGTTGCTGCTGCCAGAGCCTCCAATGGATGACTCTGCTTAACTGTTTTAAAAAAGCCTCTAAAAAAGTGCCCTCTGCAGGAGGAGGCGAGAGAACCACATGCCTCCTTTGCATAAGGAATTTTTTGCCTTTTAACCCTTGCTTAACTCTGCTCAAGTGATCATAAAGATAGACTAAAGGAGGCGCGTGGTTCTCTCACCTCCTCCTGCAGTTAAGCACTAAGCAGAGTCATCCACTGTGACTCTTGCAGCAACTACCTCAGCCTTTTTCCTTTTTTTTTTTTTTTATGATGACAATGGTGAGGCCCTGCCTCCCCTGCCTCCCCTGACTGCACGTCCCTGACTTCATTAATCCATGACTAAATTACTTTTGCCATAATGCTGCTGGGAGGAAAATGCACAGATACATGTAGTTAGGTTCAGTGAGCTCTTTAGATTTATTCATGAAAAAGTAATTCTAATTCTACCAGTATCATTTGTTAACATAATTATATCTTTTAAATTTCCTTAGGAACGCTCTGAAGTCAGCTCTTAAAATGTCTACAAGAAACCGAATAGATGTATTAGCAATAATCATTCATACTGCAGATATTTCAGTGCTGCATATCTTTCATAGAATCTAAACCAGGATTTCTCAACCTTAGTGACTTTAAGAGGTGTGGATTTTAACTCCAGAATTCTGGCCAAAGTTGTCAAGGTTGAGGAACATCCAGTTAAATTCAGCTGCGCTACTGGGCTATGTTCATTCTCAACAAGTATGCAGTCCAGGGTTTCAGGTTGAGAAACCCAAACAATATATCATTTTATGAATCCTTTTATATATTGGTATACTTCCTCAAGCTTACAGGAGAGCAGTCTAAAACAATTGGGATTACCACTGGAATTTCTCAAAAAGTTCCATTTTGCTACAAGGTCCTTTTGAAAAGGAAGCATAATGATAGCTTCCTCTAGAGCCCTATCCTCCAAACAAATATGTTGTATATTCCTACCATGACTGATATACTTCTTTAGTTATGAACTACAGGCTATTTTCACTATTCTACTAGGACTTCAAAATTAGGAAAGACTATGAAGCACTGACAGGCTGTTCTACATGGTTGGCAAGCTATGTTCAGTTTGGCAGGCCAATGTTACTCAGTCTTAGAGCAGGAATCCAAGCTTCTGTCATTTTTACCCTGGCTGTTTCCAGATCTAAACTCTATTTCACTATTGCTTTATTGTTATTTTATATTATCCTCATATAAATCTTGCATGCTGGCAATCTAGAAACCCTTTTTATTTTCTCTTTTTCTTATAAGATCTTCATGGAGATATGAGCGCTAGAAATTCAAATAAGACTTGGCAAGCATAACTGAGTTTTCAAAAGGTAGCATAGCAAAAGCAAAGTTGTTAAAATTAGCTGAAGCCAAAGAAAGATACATAGTTTTATCCCTCTTAACATTTAAATATCATTTGGGCACCATTGTCTCATCCACTGACCTCATATATCATGCAATAATTTACTATGCAGATAAAGTCCAAATGTTTTATTATTACAATAGTGCACTCGCAATTGTATATTTAATCATTAACCTAATGATAATGTGACCTACCATAAGTAATGTTCAATATTTCCTGACTCTTTAGTTTGGCAGGCACTGAAAATGGTAAAAATAACAAATATATTTCAGTTAAATTCCATGTATGGAATTCCAATTAAATTCCATGTATTCCATGTACCTTGAATAGGTTAACAGGTTCAGAAATACATACATTGAATAGAAATGCATAGATATCAACTGACACTCCACAATATTAAAGCAGCCGTAAAGTGAGATTTGGACATTAAGTGTGAAAACTACTGGGTCAGGCTGGACAGCCTCTTAGAACCCCTTTACTTCTATATTAAAAGCCACATAAACAAGAGTTGAAACTTGCAATAGAATAACAGGGACAGTTAGAAGATAGTTAAAGGAAGTGTCCCCATTCACTAACCACAGGATGTTCTCGCCAACGTCCCTACTTGTGTTAAAAGTCCAAACCACAAAGTTCAATTAAAGTTCATTAATAACACGTAAGCCATACCTGAAACAAAAGGAGAAGTAAGATCCCATCTCCTTATAAGGTTTTCTCCTCAATGTAACCACTAAGAAATGTGTTAAGAATTTCCGTGTTGCAATGCTTTTGGGAATGTATAAGAATGCGTGCTTCGATAATTAAGGTTGTTTAGAACTTGCAATGCTAAGCCATGGGCTAGCTTTCTGAACCTGGCTGCCAAATAAACTTTTCCTGTATCCTGAGATGTCTAACGCCTGTCATTTTCTGCAACAATATAACTGGTGGAAGTATTTTAAAACAGAAGCAGGACCAAGTTGAATATGGGCTAATGTGAGATAAATTTTAAACAACCTGGAACATACCTATTCCAGTTTTAAAAGAATAACAAAAGACAAACACAATGGAATCTTTCCTTACAAGATGTTAAACACAGGGGTTTCTGTTGACTTGATTATACATTTTTTCACCCTTTTAAATAAGTTCAATTAATAGTATATGCCCAGCACTGGAGGCGGGGGGGGGGGGGAGCATTGAATTGCTATTTCTATAAAATGTCCATTATCCTGGAATATGAATATTGACTAAGTGAAATGAAGTACGTCTAGCCATTTCTAAAAATAGCTCAAAGGCAGCCCTGGAAAACAGCTATTTCATACATAATTGCCTTGAATGTTTCAAATCATAAAAAACAGAAATGGAAGAAAAATCTACGCTCCAAATTCCATTTCCCATAAACCACAAGAACTAAAAAAAATTGGCATGTCTGCACATCTTATCTCCTCAATCAGCATCAAATAATTCAAACTATATTTTTTTTGGCAAGGTCTTGAAAACTGCCCCACTATACTCATATTCTGGTCAGTCATTCTTCATGCATACTCATCTATGAAACAGAATGGATTCCTGCCTCTTCCATCCCTGACACTGCCATGCTATCATAGCATTATTATTGAATGGAATGCTATAGAGGTCACCTGGAATACTTCCCTCCAATCTGGTACAAAATTTGAACATAGTTTTTATTTTTATTTTCAACTTTTTGTCAGCTTCTTTGGTTGAACTGGAAATTTCTGACATTGGAAAGGATAACAGGGGACACTGAAGGAGTCAGAGATCAGGCTCAAAGTGACTGAACAGCCAAATAATTTTCCATGTTCCTTTTCTGCCACATCTCATAACTGCCAAAAATTTAGACCAGCACTTGAGTTGGACTAAAATTATTCCTTCTTATTGCTAGTACCAGAAAAGATTTATTTGAAAGAGCAATACCAGGCGAAGAAAGAAAAATCATCAATGCTTTTGTCCTTCGTTCTGCCATTATGCAGCAAGCAGAACCTTGGAAGCACTAATGCAATCAATGAGCAGTGGAATTGCTGTACACATGAGCAATATTCCACAGGGTAGCCATGTTTGTGTGTTACAATAAAATCTTGATTCGATCTCTATATTTGTAGAACTTAAGAGGTTTTGTTTTTTTAAAGAGAAATTGAAATCATTGCAGCATTTCTTCAAAAACAAATATTCACATAGTATATGAATTAAACTGAATTGAACTGTAAGCCGCCCTGAGTCCCCTCAGGGAAAAGGGCGGCCTATAAATAATAAACCTATAAACCTATAAACCTATAAACATGGAGTGAAAGGATTAATTGATCATATTGTTTGCAAATCAAACCTAGTTAAAATTGACTTCGGTTTTCAGCCGCTGGTTTGTTTTTTTAATTGCTTTGACTGTAAATAAAAAGTCAATCATTTTTCAAACCAAGGAAATATTAGAATACAGCTTCAGGTATAACACTCTGTCTTTAGTTTCACTTAGCAGGCAGTGATGGAAAATAGCTCTCATTAGAGTTGTCTTTTATTCAAGATTACCTTTCCCAATGTTAACTTAAGAAAATCCTTTTGCTTGTTGTTTTCCTTAGTCTAACACTGAATTTCATGGCTTTAGGTTTAATTCCATGCAAGGAATTAAATTACAGCACCAAGTCAACATCTATTTCTTGGCTCAGTAAAAAGAGTCCCCTCATCCTTCATTTAAATTCATTGTTTTCTATACTGTTTACATTTTTCTAAATAACAGAACTCCACCCTGTTTATTTTGTTTCCATACAACTTTGCTTAGCCAACAACATCGTGCTTAAATGAAAATCCTAGTGGGAGGCAGCAGTTGCAACACAAGATCAATTTATGAAAAACAGATACTTTTTCAAGCTGTATTAGTATTAAAGCAAAAATAGAAAAATGACTAACACCTTTGCTAAATCTTTTTTTATTCTTTTTTCATTTATTCATTAGGCATTATGAATGTACCTGTATACGTAGCAGAGTACATACAGTTTCTTATATGATTGGATAAATCTGGTTTTACCTGAATAACTATCACTCAAATCTGTAGAAGCACCTGTCATAAAATGTTGATGGCTCCCACTGATAGATATAGAGGAACCGTATTTTAAATCTGGGGAGTAAGGAATTTGTAATGTTTTCATACTTTTATGTTGACATTTCTGGTTCACAATTTGGACAAACAAATTGCCACATGTATGTCATGTATTGGAATATATAACTTCAGCTGAAAAGTGTTTTTGTTCATTATCTTAGAAAGATAGATTCAAGTACTGGAAAATGGAATGTTTACATATTCTACCCTGATCACACCCAAAATTTCCACATTTTTTCAAGCAGGGTTATGGTGGCAGCTAGATACAGTATTAACAGTTGATTTTATTTTATTCATAAACATTGCCAATTGTATTTATAGCACCATGGGTATATATAGATAATATAAGCATTGTATAAAAAAGAAATCATCTCATTTTCTGCTTGTGCAAATATAAAGGTATTACACTTGGCTCTGGAAGGATGCAGATTGTCAAGGGAAAAGGTCAAGTTAATCAGAAAAATTCACTCCAGAGGGTAGATACTAATCTTCTAAATTTGCTTATTTGTAGTCTCAAATAGCTTAAATAGCTTAACCTAGAACTTCTTTTCTTATTCTCACTTTTCTGGTGCCACCTAGTGTCTTTAATATACTACTAAAATGCTAAAGTTTATGTGTTATTTTATCTTTCTCCTAAAGAGAAAGGCAGAGCAACATCATGCAACAATATTAACAGTAATAAAAATATCCTCGGGTGGATTTAAATTCATAAAAATGTTGTTATTTAAACTGGAGCCTGTGGATTAGTATTAAAGAAGGCTGCAAAATTGGCTATAAGGAGAGTGACATGTTCACAACTTAAACCTATCCCCCTAATTTGAATGAGAATTAGGATGCAGTATGGTGGTGCCTAGAGACTCATGTCTTTTTATTTGTTTGTTTGTTTGTTTTTGGAATTTTGCTAATACTAAAAAAAAATTTGCAGCAATTCAGCAGTGTAGGATCACTCCAAAAATTGAATGTAATTAAAAGACAATTAAAATACAAATCAAACGGCAGCATCATTTTAAAAAAAAATGTAGAATGGCTGAACAGAAAACTAGACATATTCAAAATCACTTTAATGCTTCTAAAACAATTCAGAGCAAAAATGTTTCTGGATCTCTTCAGACAATTCCAAAATGAAAGTGCTATTGTGAAAAAAAAAGTGCTCCCAGTAGACACGAATTAATCATTTCAATCTTCATCTATAAAGAAAATGAGAGGAGGGCCCATTAAAAACATTGCGTAGAACCTCTGATTAGACATACCCAAACTAATACTACAGGAAAAGGCAGCCTGGTGTTTTCCAGAAATGATCCATCTGTCTGTAACCTGGAGTATTGATAAAATTATTGTATAAATGAGCATAATAAATAATTTAGGAGTTTAACGAGATCACAGGTTAGTCCTAAAAGTTCTTCATGCTGCATATAACAAAACTAAAACAAAAAATCCATTATCACATATCACAATATTATCCATTCTTCAAGCAAAACATTAGACTCCTTATATTCTCAAGGCAAAATCCAGAGTATTCATCATTTGAGGTTTACAAAAGTTATACTATAGGATAGTAGTGTTTTAATGTAAACTTGTTCTAAAAATGGAAGAAAATTGAAGGAAAAATATATTTGACAGAATTGCTTATTTATAACATCACTCTAACTATACATAAAATTGGTTGAATATTTTTTATAAAAGAGAGATTTCAAAAGTCTCACACAGTCAGAAATGCTATTTAAGAGCATAGAGCATTTCACTGTTGTATAACATTGACATAATGCCATCTATTTATTAGTAAAAAAAACAACAGATAGATAAATTATAATCCATAGATTATATGATGACTTGAATCCATTTTTATACTTCTTTCCATATTAAATAAAATTTTAATATTAAATAAAAACTAAATAAAATTTAGTGCCTGTGATTTTCAAAGTAAACTTAAGGAAAATTGGCAGGCTCAGAACCTAACAGGCTTAAAAGATGAAGATTCTTTTAAGACATGCTTGACTTCTGGTTAATACATCCAAATTATTTTCTTAGCAACAGCATGGAACACATTTGCTACTGTCTTCTTCTGGGATAATTATTTTTTAAATCCTTGGTATTTCCTGCTGTTTAATTGATTGATTATGTGCCATACAATCATTATCGACTCCTAGTGCTGATACTATTTTCTCTATCATGTCTCAGATGATCTATCCCAGGAATGTCAAATTCGTGTCATCATGACGTATCGCAACCTTTTCCCCTTCACTAAAATGGGGATTGGCGTGGCCAGCACGTGATGCATCTGGCCCATGGGCCACGAGTTTGGCACCCCTGATCTATCCCTAATCTGGTCCTTCAGGTTTTCCAAAGCTGCACTCATCATCACTATAACTAAGTCCAACCACCTTTGCTAATCTTCTCCTTCTACCTTACTCAGCATTAGTATTTTCTCCATCCCAAAACTAACCATGTGTGACTCTGCTTGAGTTTTTCAATTCAGCCAAGATCAGCTAGGTACTGACACTGGATTGACACTGGATTAATTCCCCTGTGAATATTTAAAATAAAATTCCTTCCTTCTTCATGCAATAAGATTCAAACCCACCTTCTCCAAAGACCATCTTGTCTTCTGTAGTTTTCAGTTAGCAAAGTAATATTTACAGGAAGAGGGAAAGTATACGCTAACCATTAGCCTGTTTCTCATCTAAATGTGTTATTTTTTCTTTCAGATGCTTTGTAAAAGGCAAAATAGTCCCCATGTTTTGCATGTCATTTTCTAACAAATCTGTCATTTTCTTGAAGTGCTTTTCAAGCCTTTTACAGGATTCTTAACAGATATATAGAGCGTGTATGGAAACTCCAAAAGTAGGCTGTGCCCTGACCTATATTTATTAACTCAATTTATTTATATGAAGACACCCCACAATGTCCTCTCATTGGTTTGGATGCAGTTTAGCTGCATATGACTAAGCTGATATATTTGATTATTCTACCTACTCACAGTAGCATGTCTGGCTTTTTCCTGAATATTACATCCAGGTACTGAATGGATGGATTGTGGTGTGAAGGAGAAAAAAAGACAGCACCCCCCTCCCCTCCCCCAAAGCAGTGTGAGGACCTTTCCATTAGTTGGTTATTGCACACCAAATAATAACCCTGTGTTATGTCAGTCTTTATTTGCTGCTTGTGAATGACATATTATGGCCTAAAATTGAAAGCACCTACCTCAAAACTTTGGATAATCTTTTAAGGTTTCCAGAAGCTTTATTTTTACAGCTCCCTTTACTGCCCTTTTAGACAGCCAATGTAAGCCTTAGCCAAATTAAAATTTTATAAACTGGATTCTTTTTTGTTCAACTCAAACCACATACATTTGGACAATCTCAAATAAACAGACATGTGAGAAGTTTTGGTAAAGCTTCAGACAACTATTCTAATTTTCATTCTTTTGGAAAAATACAGAAAGATTTGTTTTCCTTAACATTAATTCATCTTCCATTTCTTTCAATTTCCCCTTGAAAATATAGATATAATTCCCCATATGTTAGCCAAAGGATGTGTTCATGTGTAACTTCCTTTACTAAACACACTGTTGTGAAGAAGAAACAGATCAACTGTCTACAGAAGATAAAGTTAGTATTCTGAAACTATTCCAGGAACATTAAATAAACCTAGAATTAGACTTTTCTCTTGCCAAGGTTGAAATTAATTGCAATGTTCTCAATTTATCTTTTCCATTCTTTCATAATTCTATCAGTTTTCAACATTATAAAGTAGAGTTTTATATCCCTTTCTATGGTGTATGTTATATGCTGTTTTCTTACATTTCATTTACATCTCATTTATTAATTATAGTTTCATCTGACAACTCATTTGGTAAAATTGTCACCATACAAATGTAAGATAATCCTCCCCAGTACTCAAAAACATCTGGAGAACATCCAGTGCTGCATACACATGGTTGTGTTTATGTTTGTATACATGGGCAATCATGAAGCAATAAGTGACATTGTTTTCACAATTAGGTCATCATACAAATGACACAAATTACATATTTGCATGCACAAAGTGATCCAATTACATAGTTTGGATCATTTACATATTGGATCATTATACATATTATATGTTTTGATGTCACTATAGCTTTTGGATGGCTCTCTTTCTCTCTCTCTGGTTGGTGGTGGGGTGGGTGGGTGAATGTGTTGAAAACCCACAGGTCTCACCTGATTATGTATTCTTCATTAATAGATCATACATTTTACAAATTGTAAATATATTCTTTAATATGATAAATTTAGAGATTACACATAAAATAGGAAAATTATAATTTATATGTATATTTTTTATTAACAGTTAGACATGTTTTAGATTGTATTTCATCCTCTGACATTTAAAAACAATTTTACAAAGACTAGAATTTCAATGTTTAAACCTTTTCCTTTGTATTAAGAAAACTGATGTAAAGCTTTGTGAAAATCACTATATATGGTTATGGTTATGGTTTATTAAACTTGTATGCCGCCCTATTCCCAGGGGGGACTCAGGGCGGCTAACAAACTCATAGGGAAGGGGATAATACAAAAAACAAACAAGACAAAACAATTACAAAAACAGATTAAAACTCCTCAACAGCCACAACAATTCGAGTGGGGCTGGGAACTCATCAGCCCCAGGCCTGCCGGAACAGCCAGGACTTAACGGCTTTGCGGAAAGCCTGAAGGGTGGTGAGGGTCCGAATCTCCATGGGGAGATCGTTCCAGAGGGCCGGAGCAGCTACAGAGAAGGCCCTCCCCCGGGGGGTCGACAGTCGACACTGGCTAGCTGATGGAATCCGGAGGAGGCCTAATCTGTGGGATCTAATTGGTCGCAGGGAGGTAATTGGCAGGAGGCGGTTTCTCAAGTATCCAGGTCCGATACCATGTAGGGCTTTAAAAGTAACGACTAGCACCTTGAAACATATACGGAGTCTAATAGGCAGCCAGTACAGCTCACGGTGTACCAAGGTGCACCCACAATTGCTCACGCGACCGCATTCTGGACAAGCTGAAGTCTCCGAATGCTCTTCAAGGGCTGCCCCATGTAGAGCGCATTACAATAGTCCAGTCTTGAGGTCACAAGGGCATGAGTGACTGTTCTGAGTGCCTCCCGGTTCAGGTAGGGACGCAATTGGTGCACCAGGCGGACCTGGGCAAATGTCCCCCTGGTCACAGCTGACAAATGGTGTTCTAAGGTCAGCTGTGGGTCCAGGAGGACTCCCAAATTGCGAACCCTGTCTGAGGGGCGTATAATTTCACCCCCCAGCCTGAGAGATGGAATACAAGGCCAATTATTGGGAGGAAAAAACACAAGCCACTCGGTCTTGCCGGGATTGACTGCAAGCTTGTTCACACCCATCCAGACCCTAACAGCCTCCAAGCACTGACACATCACGTCAACCGCTTCACTGAGTTGGCACGGGGTGGACAGATACAGTTGTGTATCGTCCGCATATTGGTGGTATTTTATCCCATGCCGCCGAATGATCTCACCCAGTGGCTTCATGTAGATGTTAAACAGGAGAGGGGACAGGACCGAACCCTGCAGCACCCCATAATTGAGGGGCCTAGGGGTGGACCCCTGCCCTCCAACCAACAGCGACTGCAACCTGTCCGAGAGGTAGGAGGAAAACCACCGAAGAATGGTGCCTCCCACTCCCACCTCCCGCAACTGCCGCAGAAGGATACCATGGTCAATGGTATCGAAGGTCGCTGAGAGGTCAAGGAGCACTAGGACGGAGGCATGACCCCCATCTCTGGCTCTCCAGAGATCATCGATCAGTGCGACCAAAGCAGTTTCCATGCTGTAGCCAGGCCTGAATCCAGACTGAAAGGAGTCTAGATAATTGGTTTCATCCAAGGACCTCCGGAGCTGAGAGGCCACCATTTTCTCAACAACCTTCCCAACGAAGGGGAGGTTGGAGACTGGACGGTAGTTACTTAGAATGGCTGGATCCAAAGACAGCTTCTTCAGGAGGGGTCTCACCACCACCGCTTTTAGAAGGGGCGGGAAGGACCCCTCCCAAAGAGAGGCGGTAACTATCATCTGGATCCAGCCCCGTGTCACCTCCCTGCTGTTCGCGACCAGCCAGGAGGGGCACGGGTCCAGCACACAAGTGGAGGCGCTCACTGCTCCCATGGCTTTGTCCACTTCCTCAGGTATAACAAGTTGAAAATCAATCCATACATTCTGTTCAAGACCCTCCCCCGGTACCTCGGCTGGCTCTGAGCAATTGGAGTCCAGATCTGTCCGAAGCCAAGCAACTTTATCCGCGAGAAATTGGACAAATTCCTCAGCTCTACCTTGTAAAGGGTTACCCGCCTCCCTCCCTTTCAGGAGGGAGCGGGTTATTCTGAACAAGGCGTCTGGGCGCGACTCAGCGAATGCAATCAGAGCAGCAAAGTATGCGTTTTTTGATGTCCAGATTGCCAGGAGATAGGCTCTGATGCAGGCTTTCAACAGTGCTCAGTCTGACTCGGTCTTACTGGACCTCCAGCGGCACTCTAGGCGTCTCTTTTGGCGTTTCATCTCCCGGAGTTCCTCATTGAACCAAGGATCCTCCTGGATCTGCTACCTCGGAGAGGCCGTAAAAGCGCAATCCGGTTTAGAGCCTCCGCCGCTGCTGAGTTCCAAACAGCGACCAAGGCCTCACCGGACTGTAGACGAGAGTATCAGGTATAACACCAAGTGCCGTCTGAAAGCCTGGAGGGTCCATAAGGTGCCTGGGGTGGAACCACCTAATGGGTTCCTCCTCCCTACAGTGGGGGATTGGCCTCCGAAAGTCAAGCCTCAGTAGGCAGTGGTCCGACCATGACAGGGGCAAGATCTCAATACCCCTCAGACCAAGATCACAACTCCACTGCTCCGAGAGAAATACGAGGTCAAGCATGTGACCCGCTGAGTGAGTCGGGCCCATGGCTGTCATGGAAGCCATGAACTCCTGCGCTCCATCAGAGTGCTTGCCGAGCGAAGGCAAATTGAAATCCCCCAGCACCATAAGCCTGGGGAACTCAACTGCCAGCTCGGCTACTGACTCAAGGAGCGAGGGGAGAGCTGTTGTAACGCTGTTGGGAGGCAGGTACGTTAACAACAAGCCCACTTTACCCTCAAGGTCCAACTTCACCAGTAAGGACTCACACCTGACAAGCTCCGGAGCTGGGATCCTACGAGGAACTAGAGACCCTTGGATAACAATGGCCACTCCCCCACCCCTTCTTTGGGGTCACGGCTGATGAAGCACCTGAAAACCCTCTGGGCACATCTCAGTGAGGGGGACTCCTTCCTCCGGGCCCAGCCATGTTTCAGTAATACATGCCAGGTCTGCCCTCTCGTCTAAAATTAGGTCCCGGACAAGGGGAGCCTTGTGAACCACAGACCTGGCATTTAGCAACAGCAGCCTGAGACCAGGGCCCTGACTACTCATGCCATCTAGCCTTGGAGTGGAACTAATAGGGCCGGAAGGAGGGATCTCTGTGACGTAGCGAACCCTCCTTCCCCGATAATGGCTAGCCCTAAAGTCCCCACCATATCTGCCCCTCCCTGTTATGACTGTAATGTTCCAGCACACTCCAGTGTCCATGGTCCCTCTACCCACCCCCATGGCCACCGTGTTCCCCGGCAGGCCCTTTGACACAGACATCCTAAGGATGGGATTAGGCCTAGGCCCCCCTGACACTTCTGCAAAGCACTCAGTGCAGGAGGTACCCGGCTGTGGTTCCAGCCTTCTCAAACATACACAAACATACTATCAGTCAATCCCCACAGACAATTTAAAACAAAATAACAACAATATAATTAATAAAAGTGGGTACATTCAATCAACCACAATCATACCAAACACTCTCCATACAGATTAAAAATTTAAAAACTGTGCAGTAGAACCAAATGAAATTTGCTCAGAATTGTCCTGATATGGAAGAGGAAGTTAATGTCCTGATCCTCTCTCTGCCGAGATAGAGATGTAGGGTAATCGGCAGAGGCATAAACGGGGGGCCCAGAAGGCCCAGCAACAGAATCGTAAGTCTTAGTTCACTCCCCGATGATGATCCGGAGGACAAAGACAAGGGGAGGGATAGCTGAGAGGCAAACAGGCCGTATGCGGCGGGTATAAAAGCGAGAGTCATGGAGCCGGCCATGGGCGACAACTAGCCGGGATCAAAACACGGCCTCCCTCAGAACAGGAGGAACAGGAGGAATATAAGGTAATCTTCAACATTTGGCAGCTTTAAGTATATAAAAAGTTTTGGAAGACTTTGTTCAATATTTTTTTTAAAAAAATTCTTGTTCATCGTTGATCTAAGTTTTTTTTTTCTCCTTAAGAGACTTCTTAGTGTCTTGATCCAGCAGTTTTAAAGAAAAAGAAGCAAGTTGCAGATATATAGACCTAAAGCAGGAAGGTTTTTAACCTGCTTTATTACATGATTATAGAACTAGAACTTACAACAGACTACTGTAACAGAGAGATATCATCTGTCATATTCAGTTGTGTTTCAGCATTATTCTCTGTAAAATAATGTAGATTAAAACATGAATTGTTAAATGCTGACAGCTTTCTAAGTGCCTCTAAAAATATTAGAGGCAAAAATGTGATAATTGATGTTGCATGAAGTGATATGTGCTACCAATTCCAAATTGGTCTTTGATTGCATATATTTTTTCCAGTTCATACAATCCTTAATTTACCAGTCTTATTTGTGACATGAGTGTCTAATGGAGATGTTGACAATAAAATAACCTAGTTAACACTCCATGATTTATTGCTCATTCCCCACATCCTTGCAATTTAAAAATGTATCTTTTAGAATCTGAGTATATTTTTGTAGGATGTGTGTGTGTGTGTGTGTGTGTGTAATGAAATCACAGTTTTATATTATATAATTCTTGAATTAGATTGGCTTGAAATAATATGCATTTATGAAAAGTTAGAAATCTATTCATAGCAAATCTGAGTACTTTGATATACATATTGCCAAACATGCATATTAAAATATATGTTATTGTGACTATGGCAGCATTCTGACATAATTCCTGGTAATTTTTGGAGGGAAATCACAATTTACTAAATAAGTTGTATTACCTTTCTTTGGGGCACATAATCCAAATATAACTCTATAATCCAAATATAAGAGGCTGTCTTTTGCCTGTTCACACCCCTAACTGTCAACCTAGGATGCACAACAATTATTACCTTCAAATGGTATCAAATGGCTGCCACTGCATTATCTTCTTCACCTTAACCAAACCCAAAATAAAGAAAATCCAAAATCTGCTGCTTCAGAAATACTAAAACATATTAGCTCCATATCTGGTACTCAAACTGTAGAGACCTAGGCCTCTATTTGAAGTATATTACTAGATTACCACTCTTCAAAACACAAAGTTGTACCCCAAAATGCCTACTTAAATACTCTTTTTTATTGTTTATTAGAAATGCAACAGCAAAGGAGATATGAATGTTACATTTGAAAAAGAGGATTAGGACACAAAATTCATGTAAACAAAAGAATAATGGGAAAACCATGCAAAGGATGGTCCATCCTTAAGGTGACCAGATTTTCAGATTGGTAAAGAGGGACACCATTGACTGGCGGGGGGGGGGGGGGGGGGCTTGATTAAAATTTTTATATTTTGTCAAAAGGTCACATGACCCCAGGACACTGAAACCATCATAAATACGAATCTGTTGCCAAACATCAAAATTTTGATCATGTGACCATGAGGATGCTGCAACAGTCGCTAAGTGTGGAAAATGGTCGCTAAGTGTGAAAAATGGTCATCAGTCAGTTTTTTTAATGCCATTGTAACTTTGGTCACTAAATGAACTGTTTGAAAGCTAAGGCTAGCTTCCATAATGTCTTATGCTAGCTTACATTTTCAAGAGAGAGAAGCTAAATTCCTTATTAGAATTGAAATAGAAATGAATAGAGTAAAGTAGAATACAATAGAATAGAATAGTTTATTTGCCAAGTGTGATTGGACACACAAGGAATTTGTCTTTGGTGAATATGCTCTCAGTGTACATAAAGAAAATTAAAACATAAATAGTCTAAGACAATTTAAAAAAAAGAATCCACACAGAATAAATTGAAGTAAAACAATTTTTAAAAATTCTATGCACAATGCATTTTAAATATTGAGTATAGAATTTTTAAAAATGGCTTTACTTCAATTTATTCTGTGTGGAATAGTTTGAAATGATTTGAGTGTAAATTATTGCTGGTGTAATACTTAACAATGGTTTTTAAGGATTTCTTTTATTTATAGAATATCTTTTTAATTATTTTGGGGGGAATTTTATTTTTTAATTGTTTATAAAATATATTTACTACAAGAAATGTTCCTTTTTGCAAATGTTTTCTTTGTGATGCAATATGTTCAGACCAAGTTTATGTGTCTCAAAGTGGCTGCTATTCTATGGGCAGGCCAGGTTGGTGCAAGGCAGCTTTGCCAGATTTAGTGTGTTTCACCCTCATTGAATTTTATATCGTATAAAATCATATAATTTTAATTTTTTTAGATTATTAACATAATGAGTAAGAAAAGAGGATGCAAATTCAACGATGATGTAAGAAGTGAATTTCCTTTTCTTAAAAAAAACAAAAACGATCACCTAGTAAAATGTGAGAAATGTAATGGTGAATTTTCTATTTTGCACGGTGGGAAGAATGATATTACAAAGCACTTGGAGACACAGAAACATAAAAGATATTTAGATGCTGCTGCATCTAATTCCAGAATACAGGAATTTTTTCGTAAAACAACGTATGGAGACGAAGAAAAGAAATTAGCATTAGCAGAAGGACTTATGTCTTTTCATGCTATTAATCACAATCATTCCTTCAGATCTATGGACTGTACATCACAAGTTGTCAAAATGTTATTCAACAAAAAATTTACCTGTGCTAGAACAAAATCCAAGGCAATTGTGCATAATGTGCTTTCCCCATATGCATTTTTAGAATTAAACAAAAATCTAGAGAAAATTAATTTTATATCCATATATTCTGATGCATATAATCATAAGGATATAAAATTATTTCCAACCATTATTAGATTTTTTGATTCGGGAACTGGAATACAAATTAGAATTTTAGATTTTGTTTCTTTGCCTGGCAAAACTTCAGAAATAATTTTCAGTTCCATTATTAATATTTTGGAACAAAACAATTTAAAACATAAAATAATTGCATATTGTGGAGACAACACGAACGCAAATTTTGGAGGAAGAGCGAGAAGAGGTACAAATAATATTTTTTATAAATTAAACAAAAACCTTAATCAAAACATTATTGGTGTTGGTTGTGCAGCGCACATAATACATAATGCCATTCAAACACCTGCTGACTTGTTGCCCGTAGATGTGGAAAATATTATTGTCAAAATATATTCTTATTTCTATATATACACTGTGCACGTTGAAATGCTTAAAGAATTTTGTGAAAATGCGGAAGTCGAATATCACAAAATACTTGGATACAGTAAAACGCGCTGGTTAGCTCTTTTGCCAGCTGTTGAAAGAATTTTGAAAATATACAATCCTTTGAAATCCTACTTTCTATCACAGGATAAATGTCCTAGAATTTTAGAAGAGTTTTTTGAAAAAGAATCTTCAAAAATTTGGCTAGAGTTTATACACAATCAAGCAGCTGTTTTTCAAAATAGTATAAAACTTATTGAAGGTGACAAAATTTTGGTAATCGAAGTAGTAAATGAAATTAATAATTTAAATTTTCAGTATCAAGAGCGGTTAGAAAATATTTTTATTCCCATAACTATCCGTAATAGTATAAGCCAGCTGGAAGAACAAGGTGCAATAAATCATGCAGACATCATGAATCACATTAAAAAGTTCTATAGTAACTGCGTAGATTATTGAGAAGAGTGGACGGTACATTACAATGATATTGAACATTTTCATTGGGTTGCATTAAAACAAGAACTTAATTGGCATGATGTGCAAAAATCATTCGATCATATTAATCAAAATTTCCCAAATAGTAATATTTCTGAAAATTATCTTTTTGATGAGGTATAATTATTAAAAATATATATTGATAAGGAAAAGGTTGAATCTTGGGCATTAGCTAAAATCACAATAGAGAACAAATGGTTAGAAATATTTCATCATTTGGAAACAAACCATATTCCATACAAAAATGCACTAAAAATTGTGGAATACATGCTGTCCTTAGCAGGGACTAATGCTGCAACTGAACGCGTTTTTTCTATGGTAAATAAAGTGTGGACATCAGAAAAGTCACAATTAAGTGTTGAGACTTTGAAAGCCATTTTATGTGTGAAATATAATTTAACAAATTCTTGTGAAAAATTTCATGACCTTTTAAACAATGACAGCAATCTATTTAAAAAAATTCACTCAAGTGAGAAATATGCCAAAGAGTAAAATTATACTGTACATAATTTTTGTCAATATATTTAATAAATATAAATGTAAATAAATGTATTATATTTGTAAATTGTAGTTATGATGAAATAAAAAAATATTACAATACTATTTTTGCGTTGTATGAAAATTTTTGTTCCTCCGTATAAAATTTTTAATCAAGCCCCCCCTCCCCCCCCTGCGGTCAAAGGTGTCCCTCTTTACCAATCTGAAAATCTGGTCACCTTAGTTATAACCAATTCCCCTCAAAGCCTTCAGCTCCAGGCACTGGGATAGCATCTCAACCACATGTGTTTCAGACAGGGTCAAGTTCTACAACTGACTGCCTATGGAGTTTATCAGAAACCATCATTAAAAAAAAACAGATCATAGCAGGCTAGTTTCCCATGGAAATAATAGAACTTTTAAAAAAGGCAGATTTGGGGATTTAGTGGTAATACCATGGGAAATAATTTTGGTCACATTTGTGCCTTGGCAACATTGTAATGTTGCCAATGCGTAATATGCACTGACTGGTAGTAGGTTTCCAGGTTTCAAACAGAGATCTTTTTGTGTCTTATGCTTTTAAAGCATTTGCTCCACACATAGCTAAGTACTTCCTTTCTACTCAAAATAAAATAAAATAAAAACTTAAGAATGTCTTATTCCCTTCTCATGTGCCAAATGGCCTACCTTTAAATATTTTTCTGATCCTGTTAACTAACATTTTTCTGATCCTGTTAACTAACATTTATTAAAATAATGTATGTTGAACTAAAATTTAACTAAATAATGTTCATGCTCTTAATGAGGGAGTAGCTACAAATATCTTGCCAAGTGGACTGCCTTCAGACTTCCTTTTTAGGAAAATCTTTATTTGCCCTGGAGTTTTTTATTGTGTTTGTTTTCTAGATTTAGGAATAGCATTTAATTTCTGCTTTTTCTGCTTTTATGATCCAGTTGCAAACCTTCTCTCCATAACTAGAAGATTAAGATGGGAAATCAGAAACCATGCTTATCTTCACTATATAAATATAGTGATTATCTCAATTACATATAGGTTTCTATGAACGTAATTCTCTATGAATATTACCTTTATATATTTAATTTCAGTTTCCAACTATGATTATTTGATTAATGAAACTGTACTTGAGCTTCAGCATTAAAATAGCATGCACTAAATATTATCAAGAAAATTAACAAGTATGGCATTTGCTATCAAATCATATTGGTATATTTGATACTATCCAAATGAAAGAATTGCTGGTAATATAAGAAGCTATTCTCATATTGTATATCTAATAGTACAAATCTATCTGAGTTCATTTTTTCAAATGAATAACATAAATCTAGATATTTGAAAACTTGGTGTAAGATTAATTGGTGTAGTTTTCTATAGAACTAGCTGAATACCCGTGCTCCGCTGCAAAACTATGTGATTGGGCTTGATAAATCAACACTTACAGCTTGAAAATTAATGAGTAGTTACCAATCAACCGCTCCCCTTATCTCTATCAGCCAGGCCCCACAAAAAGCTTCCCTATCCTATCCCCTTCTCTCCCTCAGGCTTGCTCCACAGAAGCCCAACCTATCTTATCACCTTCTCTCTCTCAGGCCTGCCCCACAGAAGCCTCCCCTATCCTATCCTCTTCTTTCCCTCAGCCTGGTCCCACAGAAACCTCCCCCATGCTATCCCTTTCTCTCCCTCAGGCTTGCCCCACAGAAGCCCTACCTATCCTATCCCCTTCTCTCCTTCATGCTTGCCCCACAGAGAAGCCTCTTTTCTTCTCCTATCCACTTCTCTCCCTTAGGCTTGCCCCACAGAAGCCCCACCTATCCTATCACCTTCTCTCCTCAGATTTGCCCCACAGAAGCCCCACCAATCTTATCACCTTCTCTCCCTCAGGCACCTCTCCAAACTCCCAGCCAGCAGGCTGAATGAGTCACATGCTGGCTATGCTCACATCCAAGTTTTCAGATTGGGAGTGGGAGTAGAATGTCTAACTCCTTAGCATCAGAGCATGTTCATAATAATATACAAAATACTAATGCTCTGATGGTCATATTGAAAAATCCTTTGTTACCAAGCACCTAGAAGCCAAGAGGAAAATACATGCCAAATTTCAAGTTTGTAGGTTTTACAGTTCTGGAGATTTCATGATTCCTGTGTGAGTGTTTTCATGTTTATATATATATAGATTGCAAACGCTTCCTAATAGCATTTAATATTTTAAAAATGTTTACAACAAAAAATCAGTATAGTACTCACAAAACTCAGTCTACTTTATCAGTATTCTTAAATATCTACAATTGAAAACTAGGATTGAATATTTTTACAGAAAAAATAATAATTTCTCTGTTATAGATGGATTCAAGAAACAAACAAAATAGGCATAGCAGACACAACAGCCCTAACAAAATACAGAAGCTCTGTTCTAGGCCTATGTTGTACAAAATAGTTATATCCAAGATGAGCAAGAGGAAAGAAAATATAGCTATCCACATTTGTACACAGTATAAAAATAAGGGAATATTATGTACTGTGTCTACAGAGAGATAAATTGTGTCATGTACTATAGTGAAGAGGCAGTTTCCCAGGAAGGAGGGAGCACATTCCAAGGAGAGCATGGAGCAAGATCAGAGATAGAGGGCCAGAGTTAGAATAAATATTACCTAGAATCTCTTTTGGGGCTCAATGGTTCATCAGTTAAAGACAGACCCAAGCTCCACACAATGGGGTGAGCTCCCATTACTTACCCCAGCTCCTGCCCACCTAGTAGTTTGAAAACATACAAATGCAAGTAGATTAATAGATACCACTTTGGTAGGAAGATAACAGCATTCCATGCACCTTTGGTATAAAGCCAGGCTGGCCATGTTCAGACAACACTGGCTCCCTGCCCAAGAAATGGAGAAAAGCACAATGCCCTAGAATCAGATATGACTGACAAGGAAACCTTTACTTTAGAATCTCCAAGAGTTTATAAATTAGGGAGAAACTACAAAAGGTTTAGTCTGGCAAGATTCTATCTCTTTGGAGAACGCAAATAAAGAACTGAACTGTCTGAATTGTTCTATGTCAGGGGTGTCAAACTGGGGGCCCGTGAGCCGGATGCGTCACATGAGAAAATGTCACAAAACGTCATGTGACAGAAACATGACACAGCAAGTTTGACACCCATGTTCTATGATATTCTTGAGCTGGGCTTGACAAGTGATAGTAATACTTTGTAATACCTAATAAATATTTTCATAGTAAACGTCTTGAAAGACAATATCAAAATACAGGAAGTTCTTGACAAACTGGAATAATGGGTAAAAAAACAGAAAGACACATTTCAACAAAACAAATGAAAAATCCTTTATTATGTAGAGAAAATATAAAGCATAAAGATAGGATTTGGCAAACCACACTGGGTATTCAGGTATTGAAAAATATTGCATGATTTCATGGATCACAAACTGAACAACAGCCAACAGGGTGATGCAACTAAAAACAGACACTCTGTCCGAGTCCTAAGATTCATCAACTAAAATAATAATGTCAAGATAAAGAGAAGCTGTCATTCCTCTCTATTCTGTGCTCAGACATTATCTAGAATGTTGTGTTTAGTTCTGGCTGCGCATTTTAGGAAGGATACTAAAAAATAAGCACATCTGTAAAAGATTGACCAGGGCGGCTTAGGCTCCCTCTGGAGCCCACGAACATGAAGAGTTCAGCATAGGGAATGTGGAGAGTCGTTCCTCTGTGTCTGAATTGCCGTGATGTCAAATCGGAAGTCCCACATGATGGGAGATGTTGAATGGGTCTGGAATATCAGTTGAAGAAACCACCAGTCACAACCTTTAGAATATTCTGTGAAAAGGTGTATGTGTTAAAGCACAACAGAGTTCCATCACTGGTGCACGCTAACAGTAAACTGTAGGGGCAGAAAAATTTAGGGCTGTATGACTTTCTGTAACCTCCATAGCAACAATGCAGCTGTGTAGGTGTGGTCCATAATAACTAACATGATAATGAAATGTCTTTTAATAATGATGACCTCATGCAACCAATGAAGTTGGTCATAATGTATATGTAGTTCATAAAATACAACATTATATTTAAAAAATCCCATTGCTATTTGCAAAAAAATCCAATACTATATTATTGCTTTCAATGCAGTACTGCTAGAACATGGACTGTCTGCTGGCTTCTCTCATCTGGCCTAATCTCCCTTCTATGAAAGACATTCCTGTTCTGGAATCCTGCCTCTTCCATTTTGTTCAGTTGTTTTACACTATTCAGCTAAGTAGAGTGAAATGAAAATATGAGAAACTGAAATATATTATTTCATCCTTTTTCCTATGGTACAAACTAGCTGAGAAATTGAAAAAAATGCATTTTCAATATGCAGTTGCTCAGATAAACAGTGATCATTTTAGCAATAAGATTGGAGGGGAGAGATAACACAGATCTTCTCTGTGAATTCTATTTTTAGAGCCATGGGGAAAAGCAGAGCAGCACACAGATTTGGATTTATAATATGCAAGAAAGAAATGAAGCAAGGGAGTGGGGTGTAACTAAGTGAGTATATGAGGAGATATGTTTTATGTGATGTATTGTACCTGTGCAGATGTATATACTTCTGGCATTAGCCCACCATTGGTTTCAAATTTCACCAGCAAAATGGGGGAAATTCCCATCTCTGCTGTGGAAATCAATGGTTGGAAAAACTACTTTCTTATATGATGCTACATATAACAAATCCAATGACAGAATTAGTTCAAAACCAAATACTCACACATGCATCCATGTGCTCCTACCCAGAGATGATATATACAGATTTTTCAAACTTTTAAAAACAAAAATTGAATGGGCAATAATCCTGATTTATTCAGAGAACTACATTATCAGTTTCACATAAGCAACTGTTTCATTACTTTGTCTTAAACTTGTCAAAGAAAATACTTTTGCATAGTAAGCAGCACATACTTTCCTAACAATAAGGTGAAAGTTTAACTGTAAAAATCTTATTGTTAGTAAGAGTGGTATTTGTGTTGTTATATATGAGCCCAAGAGAGAACTAAAGTTGCTGTTGTCAGCAAATAACTTGGCTTTGCCGTAAAGGTTTATAAGCCTCCCTGTGAAAGACACATATGGTAAATTTCCACCATTTTTTCAAACAAATTGTAAGACATACAGTAAGATTTGTCTGTCTATCTGCCTGCCTGCAGACAGACAGTGGAAGGTGTGTGTGTGTGTGTGTGTGTGTGTGTGTGTGTGTGTGTGTGTAAGGGGAGGGGGAGTACACATGGACAAAATGAGAAAAAAGGAAAATGTCAAAGCAAAGAAAATTTAGAATGAGAATCCTAAGGGGCCTCAATCTAACTTATTAATTAATCACAATTGTTTTAATTTGAAATTAACTTTATAAATAAAGGACAATATTTGTAGCTAAGGGTTGAAATGAGAGATCCTTGGTGTTCTTTGAGCTTGGTTGCTTTCCTGTAGAAGTTTCATTACCCAGATTAGGTAACATCATCATTGCTAGTAAGCAGTGACGTGCGGTGAGGATTATGGTTGGTGAGGCAAGAGCGCGGCAATGGCGAGAACGTCCCCGCCACTGCCATGCTCCCCCACCTCGCCCCCCCGCCTCCTCCTCTTATCTTCAACTCCTGCCAACCTCTCTGCTTCCCCACGTCTCCATCTGCATATGAATCGCACCTGCACGAAGTGATCCCACTACTGACAAAGCCATAAAGAAGCCGCAGGAAAACAGCCGCCTCCATTCAGGGCTCAGCCAGTTGGAGGAACCCCCCCTACGCCCCCTCCCCACGAAACCCGCTCGGGGCGCTCTTGCTGCCAACCAAGAGCCAACCCTTCGCCTCCATAGCCCATTAAAGCCTCGGTCCGGCTGGCATTTCCCCCTGGCACGTCGCTCTCTGCTTGGCAATGTCATCCTTTATTTAAAAAAAATAAGTAAAAAGAGGGAAACCGGTTGGAAGTGGGAGGTTTTTTTTGGCAGGGGGGGTTGGGAGAAGGAGAAGGGCACCTCGAAAATAAAAGCAGAGGTTGAATCATGCCATGGATGGCGGGGGCCCAATTCTTCGTTAGCGGATGTTCATGAAATGGCTTGTGGGGAGGGAACACTTGCAGCGGACAGGGATGGAGGAGGTGGGGGAGCGTGGCAGTGGCGGGGACATTCTTGCCGCTGTGTCCGACAAGCGTCTCATGTTTATGGCGGACATAAACGTGAGACGCCTGTCGGACACAGCGGCGGGGGTGTTGCTTCTCGCTGCTGCAGTGTTCTGCCACCTCACCCCCCCACCTCCTCCCTCCCCCGCCGCAGGGACATTCTGAAAGACTCGGGCCACTGAAAGTCAGAAAGGTGTGTGGAAATCCACAATTGCAACCTGACAAACGTATTTAGGAGAGCGGGATCACTCCAGTTCATGGGTGGGCAAAGTTGGGGTGGGGTGGGGGGGAAATCTCCCGGAGATCATTCTGTAAATTTGCTTTTGCAGACAGGTTTGTTTGGGTTTTTTTAGTTGCACCGAGCCCTTTCAGGGTGTACTTCACAGGGAAGTATTTAACCGCTCCAGCTTGAAAATCAAACTCCCCTGGTGGCTTTTTGGGTTTCTTTTGCCCGTTCTTTTGCCCTTTTGAGCGTCTTCCCTGCCTCCAATCACTGTCAGGGGATCGGGAACTGCGTTTTGCCCCTTTTATTTCATAATAGAAATATAAATAAGCCGGGATTCGTTCGTGGTAACATCGAAAACACGCTTGTCAACCCCACGTATTTAAACCCAAATACCAAAGCAGCCAAAAAAGTGACCTTGCCGAAGCAAGAGAAAACACGTTTCCAGGACAGAAAAGGGCAATGCTCCAGATTTATTGCCGACAAAAATCACATTCCCACCTACCTCATTAACCCAAAAAGAAGTGGTCCCAAAGGTGTTTTTTTTTCCAAAAGGCGAGTTGACTTTCTTGGGGTATTTCCCCCCCCCCTTTGAAAACGTTTCGCTTCTCATCCATGAAGCTTTTGGTTCTTCTATCCTCTTGCATGAGAAGAGAAACGTCTGAAAGTGGGGAGGCAGAAAGTCCACTCGCCTTTGGAAAAAGCGCAGATCTGAATGATTGAGAACCTCTCCGTAGACATAATGGTAAAAGGTTGGAAAAACCAAAGAAACTTTACTTGCACACTGGAGAGTTGGACTTGCTCGGAGCATGAACTTTTCCAACACAGGCGCGTTTTACAAGCAAGGCTTCTGCTGCTAGATTGCGCAGTCGCTCAAGTGCAAGGCATGATTCGCTACTCCCAAATCAGGAGGCGGGAGAATCAGTGCCTCCTTTGCATACGAAATTTTTCGCTTTTTAACCCTTGCTTAACTTTTAAAAGGCAAAAAATTCCTTATGCAAAGGAGGCCCCTAGTTCTCTCACCTTCTCCTATAGTTAACACTAAGCAGACTCCAAGCCACTGTGACTTGGAGTCTGGTAGCAACTATCTTGGCTTTAATTATTTTAAAATTATTCTTTCAAATTCTTTCCTTTTCCTCATGACTGGTGAGGCCATGTCTCCCCTGCCTCTAGTGACTGCACATCCCTGCTAGTAAGGAGCGACCGAGGTCAGAGACTACCAAGGACCTCACTTTATAAATGGGAATTTATTATTGGTGAACAGATGTGGATCAAATATGCAATGTTGTGGCCTTATTTTCACTGGCTAGTCCTTTACTACACTCTCAATGTGTGCTATCAGAACACATTGTTTTTCTATTTTTGTCATCAGAAACCAAACACTAATAGCATGCACAATATTTAATGATAGGGATCCTGAAAGGCAATAAGATGACACATTTCTGCCACTTGATAACTTTTGTGTTGAACACCTTCATCTGTTTCTAGAGATAAAAAAAGGAAAGATTATAAACCTGGTCATTATTTCCTACTTAAGAACATTCCCTACCTCCATTTCAAATAAAGGTTCCCCTTCACACTTACACAAAAATTGTCCTCTAATTTCCAGTAAGTAAAATAAGTAACCAAATAAATAAATATCATAAATCTGAGACATTCTTTGCATTCATTCTAATATGTTCTGCAGCTGAGATGAATCTCCACTATTAACCCACTATTACTACCAGGGATTGCTTTTTCCCCATCTATTGTTTTACTTACTTTACCATAGTTTGCCTATGGTACCTGGTTCCAATGTTACTGGTATATATGTATATCCTGCTATGTTCTATTTAATATATAATTCCCATTAAATGCAGCACTGGTGAGATTGTCGATATCACCCTCAAGAAGGGAACATAAAACAGAATAATTTTAGGCCACTGCCAATAATCGCAAATTTCTCCATATTCTGACTGATTACTTGTAGAGTTGCATAGGTATCCACATGCTCTTTGGAAGTTTATGTATATAGATATTTTAATAATAATATATTATTCTTTAATTTTAATTTTACTCTAGAACAATTGAGAACATATTTCAGAAATCTACATATGTGAAGTAATTGTTGATCTCTAGATGGGCTTCAAAGGAGAGAGATTATCTGGAGCCTTTTGTGTTATATTTGATGATCTGGAGTATGAGGAAAAGTCAAGTGTTTTCAATAGTTTCTTGCATGCCATCTTGTGAATAGCAGTTCTAACATTGTTGGGCTGTACAGGGTATCAACTAAACCCTCTGGATATTACATTTCTAGATTTTGAAAGCATAACCTTATGGGTCCCTAAATAATCTGAGCCACATTTTGTTTCAAAGCCTGGAAGAACAAGCCAATCAAGTAGCTAGATTCCTAATTGGACACTCACTCACTCACTCGTTTTTTTCAATGTATATGGCCAAAAACTTTCAATCTGCTATTTTGGTCAGCAAACAAAATTAAAACACAGGACAAAAATGCACATTAAAAAACCCACAATCAAAACATGATCACATTCAAAAATTCCAGGCAGGTTGCTCCAACACTCTAGATTTTTTTAAAAAAAAAAAACCTTACAGAAGATTAATAGGATTACAGTTACAAAGAGAATTCTTGTCACCCTGCTTTCCTATTCAACCCAGAAACATTATGCTCCAGTTTCATCTGTACCACCTTGCACAAATGTGTGTAAATGCATATAAATCTCTTTCTGTCTTTGCTGTGGCAAGAAGACCCAAAATTCTGGTCTTATTTTCTTCAGCAAGACTATGCTTTTCTTTCTGACTTCTATAGTATAGTATAGCCTTTATTGTCATTGTACAAAATAAATACAACGAAATTGGTTCTATTGCTGAATACTAATATAAATGGCTTCTTTTGATTTTCTCTCTTATCCCTTGTCCCATGTTTTTATGTCTATTGGGAATCAGTATGCCATTCTATGGTTTCTGGTGTTTCTTCCACTGAATGAAGGGGCAACTCACCAGAATCAGTGCCTTTCTCCCAGTGAATTAAATCTGATTCTTTTAGAACTGAACAGCATGCCAACTTTTCACAGACTATTACTGCTTCTTATTTGGGCTACAGATGCAATAAACTGTCAAATATGTATTAATAAACTGTTTTTATACCATTAGTTTAATAAATTTTTAGGATAAGGCTTAGTTATAGTTGAATTCTTGTTCAGGAACAATAGCATAATGTTCCACTCAGAACTGCTGCTGTGGCAGACCATAATTTGTAGAAGCACAGAAGCTGGATTCTGACTAATACTAATTTCAGCTTATTTTAATCATTAACCTTCTCCCACATTTCTGCAGTTCCAAACTAGCTGCATGCAATTGTATTTGGTGACCTGTAAGTAATCTTCTATGGTTATCCCTGCATGTATTACTGGTTTGTTTTCAGATGTTCACAAAACATTTTCGGCCAACACATTGGATTCTACATCCCCTTTCCATATGATATTATTTCCAACTGTGCTTCTTGTTTGTTTGTTTGTTTTAAAAAGTACTTATTTAGAATTCCTTTTCTTCCACCATGGAATTTTATTTATTCCTAACTTTTTAAAATCTACTTTTACAATAAATATATACAAATATATTCATCTTGAAAGAACCAGTAAGTCTTCCCAATCAAGCTTGATTCGTACTAACTACATGGACACATCCATGTTGCCTTCTTTGCTATCAAAAGGACATGTTTTGCCATTGCTGCCTTCTACCATGTTTTTTTCAGTTTCTAAGTTTAGTCTATAAATTCTACATTTGAGTAAGCCAAAGAAAGATACTTACAATATTTTTCCCTTTCAATTCTTTTTTGTGAAGTGGAAGGAAAGATGAAAAATCAGTTAACAATCCTCCTTTGCTAAAGATTCCTCTTGAAATAATTTTCTAAGTAGTTTTGGTTTTTCCTCACATTTAAAGTCGGTGATTTTGGAAGGAAACAGGTATTATTTGCCTCATTTAACCTGATATACCAAACTGCTGGATAATTACTCTTGTCTGTGGAAGATTTTATGTGTTGGTTAGTAGCCTGGAGAAAATGGCAGACTACACAATATGCTCTTTCCATTTTCCCACCATTCCCCCTTTGTTTCTTAAATTGGATGGGGGGAATCAAAATGTTCTCAAAAACAGAAAACAGAAAAGAATGTGTTTGAAGACTAAGCTGGGACTCAATTTTCTGAGGTACCATAGCCCACAGATTTGTGTATATTAGACTTTTGAATGATTGTCAAAGTCTGAAAGTAGAAATTAATATGGGGATATGTCAACCAAGGTTGACTGACTTTATATACAGTTAGGACCTTTTGAAAATAACATTTTCTTGGCTATAAACTGTGTCCTAGTATTTTCATACTGATCTGGCAACAAGAAAGGAAAATTAGAGGTAATAGACTGCAGGAAGTAGGTAAAATCAATCCATCATCGTTCCTGTTTACCTCATTCAATGTAATTTGTATTTAATTCTTTTTCAAGGGCTCTGTGTTCATTTACTGAGTATCAAATCATCTTAGTGCAGATCAACTAGAATTCAAACCAAATATATGGCAGTCCAAAGCTAAAAGCATAAAGTCTACCACAATGAGGACATTGGAAGTCCACTCTTGTAATAACTGTGGGTGTTGCAAAAGTGCTTTCCAAAAGGTAACTTCTTGGATGAGAAGGTTTCAAGGAAAAAAAACAATAAAGTCCAGTTACTTTTTGAAAAGTATCTTTGGAATCACCATCAGCTGTATGATTGAGAATCTCCATAGACAACTGTGGGTGTAAGTCTCTGACACTGTCACAGTTTTCTATCACTTTTGGTGGTATATGTCTTCAAAGCTGGTGAAACCTTTGTGGCATAGGGCTCATTAGCAAGTTCCGTCAGCAGCTGCAGCTTCAGGTTTCCTTAATCGGATGTCATAGTACATAGAGTTTCTTTCACAGAATCTTTGTAGAGTTTTGCATGAACAACCTCAAGGTCTCTTCCTAATCTCCTGTACACCATGGAACAACTGGTAAGGGATATAGTGGTCATCCATTCTGATGACATGTCCCACCCACTGCATCTGCATTCTGATTAACAGGGACTCGATGTGGGTGGACTTTGACAATCCAGGGCCTCCAGGATGCAGACATGGACCTGCCAATGCCAAGAATGGAACAGAGAGCATACATATAAAATGTATTCAGTAGTTTGATATAGAGTCCAAGACTCACATCCATATGGAAAGGAGGTTGCATATATTATTTATTTATTAAACAAATTTTATAGCCACCCAACTCATACATAGGTGACTCTGGGTGGCTTACATTTTACAAAATCTACTGCATAATAAAAACTCATTAAATTCTCATCTTACCATGTATGTAAAAATAAATTAATAATAATATTATAATATAGTATAGTATAATATGATATGATATAATATAACATTGTATCATGTTATAGTATGATATATTGTATAAAATGTTTAACTTTCTCACAGCAGCAGTCATATAAAAATAATCTTCCATGATTCTTTTTTAATTGACTGTCCATTAAATCAATATGAAAAATTCTGGTTTCATTTGATCTTTAAAACTCTTGGAATCCTTGCATGTATTTGAACCAGAAATTAGTCCACCAGTCATGATAAAATAACTCTTCATACTGTCTACATTTAAAGCATAAATTTGAAGTACCTTTATACATTCTACACATTTTTGAAGTCATATACCAACAGTACATCTTTTATAAAAAAATATTTTAAGTTTTAACATAATGTAAATTTCATTCTTCTTAACCACATATTTCCCACTGCTTCATCTGTATGTTGTGTCCAAAGTTCTCAGCCCATTTTATCATAATCTTCCAATTCAAATTTCAGTAAAGATTTATCTATTTTAACAATTACATGTTCCTCATTTGTCAGTAGTTCAAGTTGAAATTCTGTCTTTTGCTGCTCTATTCCAAATGTCCTGTTATCTATTTTAAATATTTTTCTTAACTGTGCATACAAAAATCATTGAAAACTAAACCACTCTGCAGTCAGTTATGGTTTTTATTTCATCTTATATTCTTTATAATCTTGTTCTAACAGGTCTCAATACATTAACCATTCTTTACCTGATATTTCTTTCTTTTAAAATGCTTCTTGTACTGAAACCCATAAAGGCTTTTTTGAGCACAATCTGAGTTCTGTTCCATTTTCTCAATACTAACTTTCTAATACAATGATTCTTAAAATTTATATTAACCTTAATTTTATTGTACCATGACTCATTCCTTATTCAGACTTCAAGAAAATACTAGTTGATGAAAGGTTCACGAATCAATGGCACTACGTTTTTTCTATAATTTTGATAGAAAATATTGCAGTTAGGGTTAGAACAGGGAGTTAGTATCCAAGGCCATATAAGCTATTTCCCTAAATAACAGAAAGATCATCTAAAACAGGTTTGTTTGGTACCTATCCTTTTTAATGCTCATTGCACCTCCTGGAGCCAATTAAGGATGAGTATTGAGATTCCACTGTAGTTTGGTTTCAATGAAACTGCACTTTCTCTTTTTTCTAATATAAATTAACCCTTGCCCTTGAGTGAGTTTATTTTGCATAATGTAATGATTATAATCAGTATATGCTAATGGATAACCAAATCAAAAAACAGGAATCAATTAATTTATTATCTTGGGAGCCATCCAGAATTAGATGAAAGATGGGTAAATATTTAAATGTTTTAAATTAATAAATAAAAAAAAGAAAGTTAATTCAGGTCTCTGTTCCATTTATAGTAAGGTTTTTATATATGTTTAAAAGTCGAATTTTAAATTTCTTAGCTAGGAATAGACCTAATTTAATACAAGTGTAATCTTATAGAGGTTTCTACTATTATATATTTTTGAATAATATGACAATAAATGCAAATGCAGACGCGCACACAGAGAAATAATACAACACAAATATTGAGTTTGTTAGTATTATTAGTCATAATAGCAACTACAAAAATGGTAGGAGTACTTTAAAGCTTATTTTAGCTTCCGGTTGTTGAATGAACCAATACAATTCTCTTGGAAATTGCAGTCTCATTTTCTAAAAGATGAAAGGAGTTTAAATTAGCATAAACTATATAATTATGCCAGAATTATAATTAAAGAAATCAGATGTAATTAGAGTTAGTAAAGAAAAGTTCAAGGTGAAAAAACACCAAATTAAATCCTCATTAGTAGAATAAAACTTTTTTTTACCATCTGGAATGAATTCAAAGTTATACTAAATAAAAAAGATAGCAATGCAATATCCCCAAACAAATTTAACAACAAAGAGGTGTGGAGATTTAAGATTATTCTTAAAAGCCATTATGCTGTCTGAAGACTCTCATAAATAAGGAACTTTCATCAAGTTCCAGAATGAAAGGGCTGGAAGGGAACTTTATAATGGTTTAGTTCACCCTCATGTCCACTCCACAGCATCCTAGACAGATGGTCTAGGACAAAACTCCACTCCATAGCATCCTAGACAGATGGTCATCCAGCCGCTGTTTAAATGCATCCAATGAAGAAGAACTGACCCTTTCCCAAGACAATTGGCAATCCTTCAGAATGTTACTGACTGTTCTGTTCTCAGCCTCCCCTCCTGGTCATAACTCCAAGAGGGAGTCTACCCTGTGCTTCCCAGTGCATACATAAATAAAAACATGCAAAGATATAACATCAAGGGACTTCAGAAAGAAACACATGCAGCATGTTACTTTGATATGCAAAAGACATTACACATACATTGTGGTGGTTTCTCATGAGGAATAAGACACGCAGGCAAGATGTCTCGGGATGAGAGCTCAGAACAGAGTCCGAAACTCCCTTTTATTCTTATTACACTCATTAGCATACAATGTTATCACTTAGGGCCAGAGCTGGCTGTGGCCGTTACTTTTTTATGAGTCACTCATCCTGTTTTCCACATCCCCTGTGCTTTCATTGTTTCGTGTGCTCTACGGCACATCCTGTGGGAGCAATTCTCTGCAATTATTCCCACATCTCCTCTTTTTTTATATTATCAACGGAGACCTCCTCTAAGTTCAGACGGACCTCGGTTTCCATGGCCAGAGCGTCCGCCCTATTAGAGGGAAGGAGGGTTTTGCACACTTGTAGCAGGGATGGGAGGCATTGGATACAACAACAAAGTAACACCAGCAATACAATGATGGTTATTATCACAGGAATCAGTGACCTCAGCCAGGAGCCATCAGGTAGCCATGACCACAGAGCCCCCCATAAGTCGATGGTACCAGAGCCATCACTATGCAGGGGGTTGTTACGTACCAAGGACTCCATTTTTTCCGCTCTGGCAGAAATATTAGGTTGATTATCATGAATGTACATGCAACAATGTGAATGAATCAAAGCACAAACACCACCTTTTGCGGCCAAAATAATATCCAAAGCAAAACGATTCTGCAATGTTACACTACATATTTCCCCCAGTTCCTGATTAACTAATTTTAGAGCAGTAATAGTTTCATTAAACATAACAACAGTCCAATTATTTAACTTATGCAAATCTCTATAATTCATTTCAATGCCTAGTGGAGGGAGAACACCTCTAGAAAATTGAGTCCAGATTGATCCTTCCAACGTCAGGGTGGATTCGGAGAAGGTGTCTCATTTATTTCGAATTCTTCCACTAGGTAATTCTTTCATAGCATATATACCCGGGACCAACAATCCCAACGTACATACGCCTTGCCAATTTCTTGGAGTCTGTTGGTAAGTCCTTCTACCACATATGAGCCACATATTGGGTATGTCATAAGTTCCTTTTTTCGAGGAGTTGGCAAACTGTACCATGGCCTGCATTTGACTGCAAGCCCAGTATTTATTGACTCCATCTGGTGCTGTTGTATTAATGGCATTACCACAAGTAGCCAATCCATTCCACAGGATCAGAGTCTCACAATTAGTGTAGGTGCCAAGATATGTTGCATTCATCCATTGGCCTGTGCTGGAAAAACAGTAATGAGCAGGTTCCTGCACACAGGTGGTTACAGCATATGTGATGTCGAGGAAACTTTGCGTTCTAGGCCAGGTAGCTTGTTTCCATCCTGTTTCATTAAAGGGAATAGCGTGTAACACCATGCCACCTTTGCTATCAGCCGGGATATGTAAACAAATCCAACAATTAGTTAAATTAAAAAGGTGTGAAACCTTCTTCAAGTCCTGTAAACAAGAATTGGGACCCCAGGCCCCCAAGTCATGTGTACTACACTGAGGGAGCATCAGCAGGCACCATGTAAGGCCGAACACAGCAAGCAGGTGTCCAGATAATTTCACCATGGTCTTCAACTGTGGCGTAACCACGGCCCCAAGTAATGAGGGAGGCAGGGCCTTTCTAGGACGGGTCCGGCAGACGTCGGTAGTACACTTGTGGACATGGAGTGTCTGCGGGAGAAGCAGAAAAATGCCTGCTGGCGGCCGTGAGACCCGGGGTGCCGGTAACATTAAGAAAGTTGAGAGTGTAAAGAGTAAGATTTAAAACATTTTGTATTCCAGGTAAGCCGGGGTTATTTTCCCCTTTATTTTTGGAGTGTGCAGCAAGAGCAGTTTTCAAAGTTTGATTAGCTCATTCCACAATGGCTTGACCGGTGGAGTTATAAGGAATACCAAATTTATGGATAATGGACCAGCGATGGCAAAACGCCGCAAAGGCAGAACTAGTGTAAGCTGGGCCATTATCAGTTTTCAACTCTGTTGGGTTACCCAAAATACAGAAAGTCCGAATACAATGATTAATAACATGTTTGGTGGCCTCACCCTGTTGGGGGGTGGCCATAATAAAGCCTTAATGGGTGTCAATAGAAACATGTAAATATTTCCAAGGGGCAAATGGCAAATATTGAGTCACGTCCATTTGCTACAATTGACAACTTTGCGTCCCCCGAGGGTTGACACCTTGGGGAACTGCATGTGCTTGAAGGCTACAGGTAGGACATTGTTGAATAATGGCTGATGCCTCCTGAGCTGAAAGGGAAAATTGTTTCATAAGAGCTTTTTTATTCTGATGAAAATATGCGTGACTATCCCATGGAGTAACCAGGGAAAGGACTAAATTGGAGGAGGCTGCAGAAGCAGCTCCATCCGCCTCTTGAAGCATGCCCGGAAAAGGCAAGTGGCTACGAATATGGATGGGGAAGAAGGGACAAACATGACGTTGCAAAAGGAGTTGAAGGGTAAGAAAAAGGCTTAGGAGAGAGTCGTCCAAAGAGGGAGAAACATAGGAATTAGGCAAAGAAATAAGAACACGATACACATAAAGGCTATCCAAAATCAAATTAAAGGGTAAATTGGAAAAAGTCTGAAAAGCCAAAATCGTAGCAGCAAGTTCAGCATGTTGAGCAGAGGATTGAGGCGGGGTGATTTTTGTGTGCCAGGATCCATCCTGTTGCCACACACAAGAACCATATGTTTTCCCCCATCCACAAAAAGCCTCAACGTATCCGAGAGAGGGGAGGTTACCAAGGAAGTAGACAGGGAAAGGGGAATGTTGAGGAAAAGTTGAAAACGGGGATCAGAAGGTAAATGACAAGACACAAAACCCAACCAATCAGCCAAGAAAAGTTGTAAGACATCAGATGTGCCAAGATGGGTTCCCAAACAGTAAGAGAAATGGGGACATACAAACCAGCAAGATCAAAACCAATAAGGCATTTTGCTCTAAAGCGAGCCTTATTTATTAAAAGAGCCATTAAATGAGGCTGGGAACTGATGGACTTACGTGGGGTATGAGGGAGGTATAACCATTCTACAATGTAACCTTTTTTGTCATGGCATTGTATAAGCACCCCAGTGGGTAACGGAGGAGTAGCAAAAATTGCCAATGAGAGTGGGTGGTCGGGTAGAGCTCAATCCACCCAACGGGTGGTCATTGCCTTATTTATTAAACTAAACACTTGCTCCTGAGCCGGAGTAAGAATTACAATAGAAGAGGGGCCTAAAGGTCCCTTTAATGCCATAAATAATGGGGCTAATTGCGTGGTGGTAAGAGCCAAAAAGGGTCTTACAAAATTTATGGTGCCTAAAATTTGCTGCAAGGCAACCAAAGTCAAAGGTGAGGGTATTTTGATGGGGGGTACTACCGGAGATGAGTATGAGGCCAAAACCTTATGGCCTAAGTAGGAAAAAGGTTCATGGGTCTGAATCTTGTCTGGGGCTACTTGAAGACCAAACATGGCCAATAATGTAACAAGCTCCGATAGCACAAGTTGTACTGTACCCTTTGGGCCAGGAGCCGCAACCAAAATGTCATCCATATAATGGTAAACCAAAAAAGTAGGATGACATTTACGGAAAGGTTGTAATGCAAAATCCACAAAAGCCTGCCACATAGTAGGGCTATTAAGCATTCTCTTTTGTACTTGGACTCAAACACCACATACTGGGTTCCATTAAGCAACATCCGAGCCAAATCTTTCCAATCCTGTGGTAGCAGTTGATAGGCACCTGCTAGAGAATTAAGAAGTCCTCTGGAGTAGTGACTGGTAATTCCATAATCCTTTACCGCAGTTTTTAATTCTTTAATCATTACCAGAGGCATGGGTTCCCAGTCAAAAACAATACCTGCTTGTGTATTTTGGTATGTGACTGGAAACAACTCAGTATCCTGCAAATCGGAGGCGTCTAAACCTCCTTCTTTTATTGCTTTTTGATAAGCTCCTCTAATAATTCCTGGCTGTTGGGTGTGGCCAGAGGGGCTGTCAGCAGTAGTCTGACAGCACGTGGGTTGGGAAAAACCCTCAGGAGCCGTGGGTTGGCAAACCCGTAAGTCTTGAGCAGGAGTTGTTAACATAACAGACGTTGTTTGATAAGGAGGTGGATTCAACAACGGCTGAAGTGGGGATTCAGCATGTGTCTGAATCAATGTATAGGCAATTTTCCACAGACAAAGAACATCTGGGGGAGCCCTCGGAACTTGGTGGAGGACTGCGCCAATTTTCCTCTATGTCTCAGCTTTTAAGGAGCCATGTTCTGGATAAGATGGACAGTTAGCCCAAATGTAGGCGAGCAATTTTGCAGCCTCTGATTTAGAGAGAGGCTTGGTAATTTTTTGATCTTGGCTGCTTAAATATTTTTTCCTGCCTAATTGCCTAAGCACTTCAACATGAACTTTCTGAGCTGCAGACATTCCACACCCCCCCCCATACTTACGAATTAGAGTCAGTCGCCAGCGACGTCGTCGGGTGCACCGAGCCTATTCCAGGTGGTAAGCAGAGGGTTAGCAGGGACGTATCCGTCGGCACAGGATCATGTCAGAGTCACCACGTGTGGTGGTCTCTCATGAGGAATAAGACACGCAGGCAAGATGTCTTGGGATGAGAGCTCAGAACAGAGTCCGAAACTCCCTTTTATTCTTATTACACTCATTAGCATACAATGTTATCACTTAGGGCCAGAGCTGGCTGTGGCCGTTACTTTTTTATGAGTCACTCATCCTATTTTCCACATCCCCTGCCCTTTCATTGTTTCGTGTGCTCTACCGCACATCCTGTGGGAGCAATTCTCTGCCATTATTCCCACAATACATCTTAAGGTCTCTATTCATAAAGGTACTGAAAAGAAATCCAGAAATCATATTTTGTATGACTTTCCCTTCTTTACTTCCTGCTTTTGTCTTTGGTTTCCATCCAATTCTTTAAATCTGATATAGATAATATAAGACTTAAATATCTTGAATATATAAGATTTGAATATCTTGAATATTCGGGATATTCATAGATATGTTGAATATCTTGAATATAGATAAGATTTGAATTCTTATGAATCATCATGGTTATGTTGAAACAATTTTAAATTTAGCACACAAATCTCCCTGCTTGTCTAAACTGTTAATAAGACAGTATGTTTGCTTTTTGTCTTCTGTCTAGAATCAAATAGGTGGAGCAGCCTACACAAAAATTCCCAAGAGTATGGGAAGAGGTAAGACTGCTGTGGATGAAGGAGTTAGAAGCCCATCCCTTATGGGAACCAGAGGGGCTAGGTATGTAAATAAACTATAACTACAAATCACTCTAGCTATTGTGCACACCACCAAGCACTCATAGGGAAAAATAACACAATAATTGTAGCTTTACTGGCTATAGAAAGAATTCATAAACTGCACATAGTGAAGTTTGTGGACAATTCCCAACAACACATCTCCATAATAAATATAAGGATTTGTACGAGCTATCATCTAAATATGTAGAGAGCACAAACTGATATTCAAACTGATAGGGATATGACTTTTACTGCTACTTTAAGTGTATTTTATGTTCAAACCCACAGTGGCTCATTGGTGGTTTATAAGTAGCTACCCATCCTATACATGGCATCTGCCATTCCTGGATTTATTTTATTTTATTTTATTTTGTCTCTATAATTGTATACTCTTGAATAATTGAGCCAGTTTAGTTCTTCAAGTTTGGGCAGTAAAATACTGGTGCCTAGACAAGTACAATAATTTCAAATTATCAATAAACCAGACATGTTTGGAATAAGTCCAGGTATGCTAAATAAAAACCACACAAATCATACTGTGGTTTGGTCATGGTTTAAATTGGAATGAAGCATTAGATATACATCTTAATCTTAATCTTTATTTTTTTCTATGGTCTTTCTGCATCCTTTATGTAGAATTTAAATACCAAAATAATGATCTTAGCAACATGTTTGAAATTGGGGTGGTAGGATAAATATCAGTTATCACATGAAAAGAAATCCAACAGCACTTGCCAGTCTTCAAGGATTATCCATCTCCTCAGCTTTAAGTCATGTGGTTCTGTAGATACCAGTGGTGGGTTTCAAAAATTGTTCGAACCTACTCTGTGGGTGTGGCCTCCTTTGTGGGAGTGGCTTGCTGCCCATGTGACTGGATGGGTGTGGCTTGCCACCCATGTGACTGGATAGGAAGATGCCGACGACACTTTTCAGAACCACCTTAAATTACCTCACACACAGCACTGGCATGCATAAGAATATGATGTAAACTTGTTTTTTAAAAGGCATCTTTGGTTTGCGTTAAAACAACTTCAATGCATGCAATGTTCTGATTGCACCACAAACGCAGTAGTCATCCTTACCTTTCACAGAGGCACTGAGTTTTATAAATAGGAGGATGATAGTGTAGAATAATCATATCCAAGGACCAGTGGTGGGTTTCAAAAAAATTTGGAACCTCTTCTGTAGGTGTGGCCTGCTTTCCGGGTCCACTGGTGGAACCTCTTCTAACCGGTTCGGTAGATTTGACGAACCGGTTCTACCGAATAGATGCGAACTGGTAGGAACCCACCTCTGGTAGATACCTAATGTCAGTCATTGCCTCATTCACTGATTTACTGTTCTAGCTTGCTTACCCTACATAGCCATGTTGATTCATACAATTCTCCAGTAAAGTAATCCTTCCTGGAAATAGATATTTAGGTGCTGTTAGGAATATAATCTAACGATTGGGTTAGCAATATATAAATCATGTAACAATGCTATATCTGTTTCTTTAAATCATACTGTAAAATGTGATTGGTTGCTGTTTTCCTCAATCAGCCATAAGAGGGAGCCAGAATGACTGTTAGCTCTTTGTTTGTTAGATGCTGGGCTGATCTGATCTGAGTGTTTTGGAAGCTGGCTGTTAGAAAGTGCCGTGAGCTATTGTAAGTTTTGCAACTGCTAGCAAACTTTGAGTACTGAACTGATTATATGATACTGGACTATGTTATTTGGATTATCCCTTAACTGAAAGACATTGATGACTGACTGTCTTATCCATGTATGACTTGGACTGTTTGATGGACTCTGATACCTCTATTTCCACGAAAGTAAAAGCCCACTTAAACTGCAGTGTCTCTGTATGCTGGTTTGTGCGCTCCATGATTCGTGATGAAGAAAGATATCGGTTTCAAATCAAGGCATCAAAAGAAGTATTTTAGAGTACTTTTTGGGGAATCCTTTTAAGCTACACTGTTCTATTTTTCCATTTTTTATGAACTGATAAATAGTGTTGTATACTGTATTCTACGATATAAGGACAGATAGTAGCTTTCTCTTCAAGCTAATAGTTTGTACAGATTAATAACATTAGTGGACAATTTCATATCTCACCATTAAGAGAACCTCGTTTTTATTTCATAATTTCATTAAACTTACAAAGTATAAAATACAAAGGAAAAGAAGGGGAAAAGAAAAAAGTGTAAGCTAAAGCAAAAAAGAGAGAAAAATATTGACTTCTGATTATTTTTAGTTCAGTAGGATAACATTACAGTAGATAACACTACAGCCTCAATTTTTAACTTTAACATACAAGTAATTCTCAACTTACAACCACAATTGAGTCCAAAATTTCTGTTGCTAAGCAAGCCAACTAAATGAAGCTTAGTATTTACTGGCTGAACACTCTTCCTGTAACCAATGTGGAGTTCACAGCAGTATTTTCATTGTGCCCAGAGAGAGAAATATCTGCCTCTACGTAAGATCAAACTCACAGCCTCCTGATTGGGAGGCAAAAGTTCCATCCCTAGGCCACCGCACCACTCTTGCTAAGCCAGACAGTTGTTAAATGAATTTGCCCCATTCTACAATTTTTTTGTCATGGTTGTTAAGTGAACCACTGCAGTTGTTAAGTTGGTAACACAGTTGTTAAGTAAATCTGGCTTCCCCATTGACTTTGCTTGTCAGAGGGTCACATAACCCTAGGACCCAGCAACCATCATAAATATGAACCAGTTGCCAAGCATCCAAATTCTGACCATGGGGATGCTGCAATGGTCATAAATGTGAAAAAAATGATCATAAGTCATTATTTTCAGTGCTGTTCTAACCTCAGATGATCACTAAATGAACTATTGTAAGGTAAGAATTATCTGTACTTAGTATGTACTAACTATTTCTATTACAACAAACATATCTACTCAGCAAAACCCAAAGTCAACATTTCATTTTTTCCCACCTCAAGCACAAAATCCAGAAGTGTGTTTCAAATAAAAATGAAGATGGATATGTTATTTTCTTTGATTAAAGCGGTTAATTTAGCCATTTCTTCTAGTTCCATCAGTTTTTCCAGTTATTCATCCATTGTGAGAATAAAAGTATCTTTCCATTTTTGTACACAAAACATTCTTGCTGCTGTCAACATACATAAAAATAAGATTCCAGATTTTTGAAAGTCCTTTGCCTTTAAGCTTAAAAGAAAGATATTTGATCCAATTTTTATACTCACTTTAAAAATCTTCTGTATTAAAATATGAATTTTACCCCTTTATCTCTTTGCTTTTTATCACAAGTCCACCAACGATGATAAAAAATCCTTCTTTACATTTACATTTCCAACATACATTTGAAATACCTTTGTGTACAAATTTTCTTTTACAATATAATTTAATGCAAATTTTAAACTTTTCATTCACATGTTTCCCATTGTTCAAGCATTATATTATACCAAACATTATTTGCCCATTGAATCACTGTAATGTTTCACATATTCATTCGCCAAAATCAGTTTCAATAACAATTTATAAATCTTGGCATCATTACCAAGGCATTCAGTTTCAAATCCATTTTGTATAAAGTCAAGCTTGTGATTTTTTTCTAATCTAATTTAAATACTAATTTCACTTGTAAATATGTAAAGTAGTGATAGACATATCCCATCATGTCTATAAAATACTCTAACACTTTTTTTGGACTTGAGGGCAGGTTCACATTGATTAAAAAAAATATTATTTGACCATCAGTCCACCGGCTCAGCATAATTTCTTTTCTTTAAAAAAAAAAGACCTCTTAAGGTGACACCAAAAGAGGTACCTTCATAGAGAGCCTTGTTTTATATTTGTTCCAAACCCTTAGGCTGGCACATCTAACAAAGTGATTCTTAAAATCAATATATATAAAAGAGAATTTCATTTTGTACATTTCTTTATGAGGAGACCATTTCCTATATTTGTGTCTAATTTTAAAGCATTTTATACCCTTCAGATTTTGACCCACAACTTGCATGATGGAGTAGGAATTGTATAAGCTGCTAGTCCAGTATATAAAGGCCATAATATGCCCTAAAAAAAGTCTTGGAAGTCCTTCTGACATCAGTTTAACTTGGTACATACATAATACATGTAACTTGGTACATACATGATTTACATAAATCAGTAAATAATTACTATATTAGAATTAACCAGTATGAACTGCAAAATTCCAAGAGATATTTTTTTTGCTCCCATCTAGTGGTTCTCTGGAATTAATGTCCGATTCCAATTAAATGCCAAGTACTGAAAACTTCCAGTCAAATGACCACTATCTGAAAAAACATCTCTTTCAATAAATCAAAATCATAGAAAGGCTAATGACCATGAAATCAATCTGGCTCCAGAATAAAATATCCTATATTGATGGTTGCCCTACCTGAGTATACCTGGCATAGGGAAACTCATCATCTCTTTGGATAATCACTTCTATTGCTCAACTATATTACTAATACACAACTGTTTGCTTGTACCTCAAATACATTATTCCATACCTGGCATTCTTAAACATAATTTCTAGTTCTGACTGGGGGCTCATCTGCCCCTACTCCATATTAGTATTTTATAATGTATAATAAATAAATAAATATACATTAATAAATTATATATTTTGTGTGTGTATATATAATATAAGTAACATTTATCTAATCCAACATTTCATGTTCAGGGAACAATATTGCCTTTATATTCTTTAAATTCTGATTAAAAACAATAATGACACAGGAAAAGGCATGGATTTGTTCATTAATAGGAAATTTGAGAAATGCCTTTAGCTAGAAACTGCAATTCTGGAGACAATAAATTAATCTGTATTAAGATATGTGTGATTGATTTGATGTTAAGCAATTAGAGTGACAATGTCAGCATTCCAAGTATCATGTAGAATTAAATCAGAGTCCAAGGCAAAACGATCCTTAAAGTTCCAATTTAAGAAGCAGATATCTTAGCACATCTGTGTAATCCCAATTCTGGAAATTACATCAGAATCCCACCCAGTTAAAAGTTCATGATCTTGTCCCCACACCCACAATCCATCACATGGTCCAATCTTCTTCTTCCACGCTGGCATCTCCACCCAGCTGCTTCCGATCAGGTGCAAAGATGACCTTGGTCTTCTACAAAAGAATGACAACAATACATTCCACAATCCTACTCCTTTCTACTCCCCCCTCCCAACTACTACACTAATGGAAAAGCATAATGAAATAAGAGAAAGTGTGGCAGGCCAAAATTCTAAAAGGAATATAATTGCAGGCCTGACAGGCAGCCTCTCCTCAGAAGAAAAATGTTTCCTGAGAAGAGAATAACATAAAAGTTAACACTATTTACCAGGAGACATTTACTATATGTTGTATTGGTAAACTCCAGAGAAACTGCATCAACAACCCAGAATGAAAAAAAAAAGACAACATACATTTATAAATTGTACATCTGTTTGTTTCATCCTAGTCATAATTGATTCTTGGGAAAAGAGGACTCATTTTGTACCTCACAACTGAATATAATCACATAGCAAGAAGCATTTTTCACTAAGAACGTATCTGGCAAATATTTACCTTTGACTGAGTTATGACGACCTCATACCTTTATTTGTTATTTAGAGGTCTCCTACTTCTTTGAACTGCTTGCCTGCTTTCCAGGCCAAAGCACATGTTTTTCACAAGCCTGTTTTTTGAGTCTCAGTTGGAACCTGAATGTGCTTATCTGCCCTGATTTTGCCTTCACGTGAAATGCCTTCAAGCTGCATTCTCCAATTACATTCATCTGGATACTTTAAGTCTTGGTTTTGAAACAATTTCTAAATTGCTTTCTGTCATAGATTTGTAAGTTATGGTTTGGGGATAGTTCTGAGTTTTGAGCTGCATTTACTGTTTAACTATTACAACAATCAGAGTCAGCATCAGAGCAAAATATAAAAGACAATCACTACAATAAACCTATTTGGTGTTGGCAGACATAGTTGTGGTATATGAACAGTCTCAAGAGATGACTCATATTTTGTTTGAAGGAAGCTACTGGCAAAAAGAAAATTCTCAGAGCAACAAACTGTTATAAACATATAGGAGGTTTATAGCACTTTAGCAGAACTTGCAAGCACATTGGCTTTGACTCAAGGGTCTTGATTCTTCACAGAAAATTCTATGTATCCATTGTATATTGTCTTAGCTAGCGGCAACCATTATGCACACTTCTAACAAGGGGAGAACCTCCTTTCCTGAGAGCCTTAAATGTAGAATACTGTGACCAAAAGCTAGGTTTGTACAAATCTTTCCTGCCCAAACCTAGGCTGCAACGTATTATTTTACTTCTTATGTGCCAGAAAACACACCATGCATGTTGAGAGGATGCTTGGAAGATCTTTGTCCTGGCATGTTATCTTCACACAAGGTTTTGTCTCGTGATGAAGGGGTAAGCAGAAATGGTGCCCATTAAACCATAGGCTGATTTTGATTGTTGTGCATAATACATAATTAGTTTCTATCCTAATAGCTAACTTTTCCCATAGGTTTCCTATAGTCATTTGTTACTGAATATTTAAAATTGAGAATAGTTGTAGAAATACATTTACTGTATTATATATATATATATATATATATATATATATATATATATATATATATATATATATATATATATATATATATATATATATATATATATATATATATATATATTCAAAGTTAATAAATTCTGATTAAAAATCTCATAAATATTTCATAAATATTGAGTACTATTTTTTTTAGAATTTGTCATTCAACAGGAAAATAGCTAACCTATCATCTGCAAACAAGGTAATTTTGTTTAAGGCTTTTAATACTCAGTTGGTCCAATTTGGCAAGATGAAAACTAGTGTGAACTACTGATATTTTACAATTAAAATATGCCTAATAATAAAAATAAGTTTTATAGCAAATATCTTACGATATATTAGCTGTTCATTATTGGTGAAAAGTGTATTTCCCAGTGTAATTCCAAGCAGAGAATTCTCCAAGAGGAGAATTCAGGGGTATCCATAGAAATGGAGTCAAAAATGTCAAAATCATGCAATAGAAGTCCCAACTGAAAGGTTGGGGTTGTGATCACATGGTAGTGACTAACAACTCATTTTTTTCTCTCCTCTCCAAGCACATACCTGGGAAAATGTGATAATTTTAATTCATATTGAATTATCAATTTTAGCTTAAAATGATTTTATCAAAGGAACTTTGTAGGAAATCTCTATTTTTATGTATATTTATCAGAATAATATTTTTATTTGCAGGTTACTTGAATGACTGCTTATCTCCTACAATTCCTGCCTGATCAGTGTGTTCCATCACTGGGTGCACTCCAAGTCCCTTCCATTAAATATTCCCAACTTGTGGGATCTAGGAGGTATACTTTCCCTGTTGCAAACACACCGGACATCTTACCAGAGACAAGAAGTGTGCCTTCTTATCTGGAGGCTTCTTTTTGGAGTTATAGAAAATCTTGAAAACCTGATTTTAGTCTTAGTCCTGGGTTGATGTTTCTCGTGGTTTAATGGCTGTTTTTGTGGGTTTTGTTAGCAAAATATTTTAGTTTTGCTGGTTTAGATTTTCTGGGAGTTCTTCTGGGTTATTTTAGTTTTGTATGCCATTCAGAGTCATTTGGAATTAGAGGAAGGTGGGGATGACCTTGAAGTTCCAAGATCTCCATCGATATCTCTGCCACTGGACGGTCCTTTTGGACCTAAACCGTCCTGTAGAGACGGTGATAGAGACGGGCACATCCTGCTGATCCCAGGGACATCGCAAAGTCCCTGGTAGATCCAGGAGAAGCCCTTTTTTCCAGTGACAGAGAAGCAGCCATTAAAGTTTCTGAAAGTTGGACAGCTCCAGAATGGAAGGAAAGCGTGAGAGAAAGTGTGTCGAATTTTATAAATTTTATTATTAGAGAAGAGAACACCCAAAAAGATCAAAAGTAAAGTTAAAATTGAAGACAGAAGAGGTTAAGAGGCAAGATTAAGCCTGAGTCAAACTTAGTGTGTTATTTTTCTTTAATCTTTTTATTGATGGAATTTTTACAAATGTTTTTTATTTTTTAAACTGGACTGGGTTTTTTTCTTCTTCTATTTCTCTTTTTTAAAATAATATTTATTGATGAAGACATTTTTCTTTTTCTTTGTTCATTGTTCTATTGCATTTTCTTTTTAAGAATTTTTCATTTTTTTCCCTAAGTTTGGAATATAAAGAGGGAAGTAAAAGTAGAAGAAAATAAGTAACACTGCCACTTAGAGGCTTGGAGGCTTGGAAACATTGTATTTCTTTTCTTCTTTTGAGCAGATTGAGCGTGGTTGAAAAAGACAAGAATGGAATATTGGAATGGGAGTGCGACAGATCACAATTTTGCCTCAGATTCCAGAACATAGAAGAAGAAAAGGGAGAAAATTTGGCAGAAGTAATGATAAAAATTCTGGCAGAAGCATCAGTGATAACCAGAGGGAAGTTGATGGAAAGAACAGATGAGGGGTTTCGAGTCTTTACAAGATATGCAGTGAAAAACAAGTTGCCAAGAGAAGTCTATATAAGATCTACCAAGAAAGCAATTAGAACATTTTTTATTTATTTATTATGTACTTTTTTTGGTAAGATGAATTACAAATCTGAAGATGTATTTTGAATGCTAAATAAGTTTGTTCAAAAATATTGAATTCAATTGAATATATGTGTGCTTGTGGTGATGTGGATATAAGAACTGATTTTTAGTCCAGTTTTATGGAATGCAAACATAATAAGGCACAAGGATAGGATATTGAAGGCTATTTAATTCCATATTTAATAATGAAATAAGGGGCTTATTTAATGCAGAAGCAAATATGCCTTCCTGTATTTGGTACAGCTGCCAGGCTCCCTCAAAAAGCTGACCTATTAATGTGACAGTACACATATATTTAAAAGATTGGTAATGTATTAATTTTAATTTAGTTCATGAAGCTCTCCTAGGCTTACCAACTTTTCCATCAATCAGTTATAGGTAATACTGATTTATAGTTATAGATAAGACATTGTGCTTCATTGATTTAAAGCACAATTAAGTTATGTGATTTATGTCAAAATAGCTAGAGAACTTTCCAAGAGCAATTTGATATATACTCTAATCCTCATTTAAACAGGTATGCTGTGTCTGGAACCATTATGATGTTAAGTTAAACCTTCTGGGAGTGTGTGTGTGTGTGTGTGTGTGCGCGCGCGCACGCATGTGTGAGTGTGTGTATGTGTGTGTGTGTGTATGTGTCAGTAGTGGGATTCAAAAATTTTTTACTACCGGTTCTGTGGGCGTGGCTTTGTGTGCATGACAGGAGAAGGTTATTGCAAAATCCCCATTCCCTCCCCACCCCAATAATCTGCTTTCCAGCTCCGTTCTCCTGTTCAGAGCAACAAAGGAAGATCAGCTGGAAGGCTGGGAAGCAGCAGGGGTGGGGCCAGCCTATTTATCAGTTCTCCAAACTACTCAAAATTTCCCTACCAGTTCTCCAGAACCTGTCAGAACTGGCTGAATACCACCTCTAGTGTGTGTATTTTCCTGTCTATATTGTTTTTGCAGCCCTACAATTTCTTAGACATGATCGCAGTTCACACCTTGGCAAACATATGATTATAATGTGTGTATTCAGGATAACAATGGCATCTACATCTTTATAGGATGAAGATCCTATCTTTCAAAACCAAGGCCAGATGACTGCTTGTTGAACAGTATACTTTTCATCTCCCCAAACACATTTTATATGAAGCCTTTTCTGAAAAGAAAGTCTACCAAAACTCAGATCTTTTGATTCATGTATTGTAAAAATTGTGTTTTTGGTATAAAGAGAATTTAAATTGCTTCTCCAGGATGTGTACATATAGTTACAGTAAAGTGTATCTCAATTTGGCAAAAGAACTCAATTCAACCAGAAAGTGTTTCTTTTGAACCAAAGCTCAGATTCGAACAACAAACACATATTAGTAGTGTCCTAAGTCGGGAAAGCTAAAAAAACACTCCATTTTGTGATCTGCTATTTCCCTGGGGAGTTACAGCAAAGTCTATCTCAAATTGGCAAAAGAACTCAATTCAACCAGAAAGTGTTTGTTTTGAACCAAACCTCAGATTTGAACAACAAACATATATTAGTAGTTTCCTGAGTCGGGAATGCTAAAAAAACGCCTCCATTTTGTGATCTGGTGTTTCCCTGGGGAGTTACAGTAAAGTGTATCTTAATTTGGCAAAAGAACTCAATTCAACCAGAAAGTGTTTCTTTTGAACCAAAGCTCAGATTCGAACAACAAACACATATTAGTAGTGTCCTGAGTCGGGAATGCTAAAAAACCACTCCATTTTGTGATCTGGTGTTTCCCTGGGGAGTTACACCAAAGTTTATCTTAGAAATGGCCGAAAAACTCAATTCAACCAGAACCTGTTTCTTTTGAACTAAAGCTCAGATTCGAACAACAAACACATATTAGTAGTGTCCTGAGTCGGGAATGCTAAAAAACTCCTCCTTTTATGATCTGGTGTTTCCCTGGGGAGTTACAGCAAAGTGTATCTCAATTTGGCAAAAGAACTCAATTCAACCAGAAAGTGTTTCTTTTGAACCAAAGCTCAGATTCGAACAACAAACATATATTAGTAGTTTCCTGAGTCGGGAATGCTAAAAAAAACTCCTCCATTTTGTGATCTGGTGTTTCCCTGGGGAGTTACAGTAAAGTGTATCTCAATTTGGCAAAAGAACTCAATTCAACCAGAAATTGTTTCTTTTGAACCAAAGCTCAGATTCGAACAACAAACACATATTAGTAGTGTCCTGAGTCGGGAATGCTAAAAAACCACTCCATTTTGTGATCTGGTGTTTCCCTGGTGAGTTACACCAAAGTTTATCTTAGAAATGGCAGAAAAACTCAATTCAACCAGAACCTGTTTCTTTTGAACTAAAGCTCATACTTAGAAAGCCACAGATACCACAAACAAAATTGTATGTTTCTATGGAGAAAAGAACAAGGCAACAAGGGAAAAAAAGGTTAGAAATATGAAGTCATATTAGTTTCCATTTCTTGGATTCTTTTTAGCAGAGAACAGGGATCCTCTCTTTTCTTGTGTAATTATATGGTAATTCCAGCCAATTCAAACCTAAATTTCCAAATGTATATGCAATGTATTAGCAATGTAATATATTACATTCTGCTGGTGCCTAACCAAGCCTTGGGGACGCAAGTTTGACTGATTGGATCTAAATCAAGGTACACTGGCAAATGGTAACTCTGAAAAGACCTTCAGGGCAATTCTTTTAAAAAATAAGAAACTAGATTCATTGGATTGGACATTACACTAAAAATAAACAGCTGGACATGCTAATCAAAATCTGTACTAAAAAGAAGCATATTGATTCTGTCAGAATCAATGCTGACAGAAACATCTAGGTTTATTAGACTATTACCACACTTAATATAAATAAAGTGATAAACTGCTGTCTGAAGTTGATGACAATTGGCTACTGCTCTGCCTAAACAAATCACAAATCCAGGTAAGTAAAAAGAGATGATTCTCCAGGGAAACAAACCTACTTGTAATTCCCATAGCTCTGAGTGACAACACCGAGTATTTCACTTTGCTTATCAAGGTGTCTTTTGGTGATAATTGAATGATGGTGGATTGTTGAAAGATCCTCTAGTATATTATTGCTATAAAAAAAAGAAAACTTCCATGTCTGCTATCAGTAGAAAAATAATTATTTGTTCAGTTTTATAGGACAAAGTTGTATGCAAACCAATTTGAATAATAGTAATACGTAATCATGGATATCAATAATGAGCTGTTCTGTTTTAATGTAATGGTAAGATTGACAAACATTATTTCACATGCTCAAGATTTATTTAAGGGTTTTACTTATTATTGTATTAGTTTTACTTATTTTATGCATAATACTTTTTGTTTTATCTCCTTTTGTTTCTCTTTCCTCTTTGTTTTTGTGGGGGCTTTTCCTTTTTATATTTTTTTTACTAAAGAAGCACATAAAATAAAAAGAATAACTTCAACTGAGCATCCATAGAGTAGATAGGCCAATCTTCTATTAAAACCTCCCAACATTTTAATTTGCTTTCAGAAAATACTTTAATCTTTGAGCAAGATTTCCACTCACAAAACTTTATTATCTTGGGGGAGGAGCCACATCACGATGTTACAACATGCGGTCTCAATACTCTGAGACCGCCGTTGCTACTTTTGCCACTGGGGGGGTCCATTGAGACCTAAACCGCCCCGTAGAGATGGTGATCAGGAAGACAAAGCCTTGCTGGTCTCAGAGATATCGCAAAATCCCTGATAGACCCAAGGGAAGTGCTTCAAGTCCGCGGTAAACAGGCAGCCCCTAGGCTGATGAAATCGGGACGCTCCAGAAGGAAGGAAGTGAAAAGAGAAAGTGAGTCTATCTGGTGAGGTATTTTTTTCTATTTTGCTAAAGACTGCCCAAAGAAATGTTTCTTTAAAACCAAATTAGATCCTTAAACAAAAAAACTGAGCTGCGAAAATAATCCTAATGGGATCGCTGTGGAAAGTTTTTTTTTTCCTTTGTCTTTCTAACTATTTTTTGTGGATTGAAATGCTTGTAACATTCTTCATCTCTCCTATTAAAGTGAACAGATTGATTTTTTTTTTACTTCTGCTTCTTGTTGCTTTATTTTTTGACTTTTGGATTAAAACCTTCCTTTTTCCTACTACTTCCTACTACTTGTTATTAAACCATGCTAAAAGAAATCTAAAGAACTTTGTTTCCTACAGAAGGTGAAAATTAACTGTGACTTGGAGGTTTTTTTGAAACAACATATCTCTCTTCTTACTTGACTTCACTAACTTTGCAGCTGAAGGGTTTGCAACTTGTTTACAGAAACTGATAAAGAACCAAGGGCACAAACTGTTTTCACAGGTGCCTCTGAGAATTATTTTGGCAGGGAAAGAAAGAAAGAGAGAGAGAGAGAGAGAGAGAGAGAGAGAGAAAGAAAGAAAGAAAGAAAGAAAGAAAGAAAGAAAGAAAGAAAGAAAGAAAGAGGGAACAGAACACTTCCCCTTTGAAGAGTATAAAAGAACTTGTGTTCAAGTCAATTTAAAATAAAAGTAAGAAAGGCCTGGAAGACTAGAGTCGCAGTCATTATTAGATTTTCTTCTTTTTCTTTCTCTCTTCTGTTTTGGAAACATGGGTCAATACTTAGATGAGGAAACCTTAAAATTCCAAAATATCTTGGCTGGAATTCAAAATCTATTGGAAGGATATGGGAGAATTGAGAAGAAGTTGGAAAGACTAGTCTTCCTCACAGCAAAAGATGATGGGGTTGGAGCCCCAAAAATTAAAGGGGAGAATGAAGATATAGAAGATAAAGATAAGACAATAGATGAATTTATTAATGGAGCAAATGTGGGTGAAAATGGAAAGAAGGAAATATGGAAAAGGGAATTTGATGAATTGGAGCTCCACAATTGGCAAGAGAGATAAGACTGTTTTGTTACTGGAAAGATATAGGTTGACAATGAAAGTTGGTAATAAAAAAATAGTTTTTTTCTTATTCGTGATTAATAAGTAGGAATTTTGTAACTCCTAGATTGTTTTAGATTGTTATTAAATGTTTACTCACTAACTATTAATTAACTATAAATAATAATAATGAAATGATAATGGATACAGCGAAATGATATATACATGTATTGACAATTTAGTAAAAGAAATTTGGATATAAATTGTAAATTGTGACTTGGGAAAAAGACCTATGAATTTTATTAACAAATTTTCATTTAGATCTTGTTATAAAGGTGTAAGGTTTTTTTGGGTGGGGGCCCTGATGAGAGGAGATGGAGCATAAGTAGTAAATGATTTTTAGCCAATTATAATAACAAGGAAATTTTAATGGACATTGTTTAACAATATATACGTGCTATGGTATTGGCTAAAGTAACTTGGATATAAATTTTAGTCAGTGAGTTGGAAAAAAGGGAAAGGCTTAGAAACTTTATTAATTGACTTTTACTTAAAAGATGCTATAAAGGTATAATGCTATTGGAGAATTTTTTGAAATAGCTAATGAATTGTGCAGTTGTATCTTCAAATATGAATGATTTGAGGTAAAAGCATGTTCAAATAATTGTAGTCAAATGAGAATTGTGGTACATTGATAGTAAGATATACAAAGATTTTTGACTTAAAGTGTATAATCTAATATGAACTATAAATAATGACTGTGGAAAAAATGCACAAAAGTTATCTGTAACCAATCGACACACTTTCTACAAGATGTAATGAAGGGTGATTCTTTTTTTGTGTTTTTGTTCAATTAAAATTAAAAAAAACTTTATTGTCTCAATGAGCAGTTTTTCTCCATTCCCCATTTCATTTGTATCTGTTTTTCTGTTTTAACTTCTTTTTGAAATATATATATTTTCACAGGATTGGAAAGATGAAAGAAAAGAAAAAAAGAGATGTATGTCTATAATTTAATAAAATATTAATCATCATTTTATTCTGCAAGTATAGCCTAATTTTAATAACATATTCCAGCCAATTGAACCAGCTTGCTATTGTAATTGCTTAGAACCAATAAAATATCGAACTCCATCTTTATTGCATTTTAAAATTGTCTGAAAATATGTTTTGCTCAAGGAATGGGCTTTTCCTTCCTTTCTTTCTTCCTTCCTATTTATCTAAATCTTGCCAAAGTAACAAAAACATACATTGTAATGCCAAAACAGGTATCACATCCTTGCTTCAATTGATCCATTATGTGATGTATTTTAATCAAGCTTCAGAAATCGCTAGTAAAAACCAAAGGCATGAAATGGAAATATGATAGAACTATACATATTTGATGAACTCAAAACTAAGAAAAAAGCTGCTCTAAATTGATGCCTTTCTGCTTACAAGACCTTTTAAAAACACCATGAACTCTAGGGAAGATTGAACCGAATTTAGATATTTTAAAAGGTGTGTTTCTTTTTTTAAAGTGTAGTAGTTACTAGAAATCTTTCATCTTGAACTGCTCCCTTATATAAAATCTATGTGTTGTTACATTTTTGAAAAATGAAGTAAACCCACTATATTAAGAAAATTACTTTAGGCCGCACATTAAACTGTTTCATTATATGCCTACAGTTGTACTGTAAATCAGTGCAAGACTGATTTGAGGACAAGAATAAGTGAGCTTGAAAATCAGACTTACTATATATTCTGGAAGACTGACATTAGCTACCTTGAAATCAATGGAACTATTCATGTGCCTAAAATAAAGCCTTTGTTTGTAAGAACAACCTGTTTAAATGTTTTAGTAAACTAACCTAACATTTGGTCCAATAATTGAAGACTTAAGCAACATAAAAGTAAAAAAAGTTTGTTTTTTTAAAGGAATAACTAGCTTTTCAAAAAATATATCTTTAGGATGTTAAAACATCGTCTAAAGTGGTATTTTTATTTTTATAATTGATCTACCATATGTGTTGCATAACTGCCTTTTTAAAAGATTCCATTTTCATTTTATTTCAAATGGTGCTGCTTGGCAATTTGTCCAACTGCCTTAACAACAGAGCTTAGGATCATTTTGTGAGCTTAGAAGCAAATGGAATAATTATTGCAAAGACCAATGCCAAAAGCCACAATTTCTGTAATAAGAGACAAAATTTGCCCATTAGCACCATAGTAAATCTATCTGTGCTATTTATGCATTGTGTCTTGATTAATTTGATTGTCAGCTTATTGAATCAAAGTTCTTGGCAATAGGAGATAGATTACTGATGTCAAGAATTTTTACCTGCAGGGACATTTTTATCTGAAATTACTATTCTGTAGAAAGATAATTACATACCTGAATTGGGGGAGGGGGGGTTCCTTGAAATTCTGTAACTTGTTGGAAATGCAGCTAAGCTGTCTTCTTTGTTACATGAATATTGCATGGCACGACAAAACCGCGCTCCACTAAAGCGCGCCTGATTAAACCGCGTCACTGACGTCATCAGCAGGGTGACAACAGCGACCACGGAGAAAAATGGGCGCTTTAAATAGCGCTTTGAAAGCAAGCCGATTCAAGTTAAGGTAAGGGTTAGGTTTAGGGTTAGGTTTAGGGTTAGGTTTAGGGTTAGGTTAAGGGTTAGGGTTAGGGTTAGGGTTAGGGTTAGGGTTAGGGTTAGGGTTAGGGTTAGGGTTAGGTTAAGGGTTAGGGTTAGGGTTAGGGTTAGGTTAAGGGTTAGGATTAGGTTTAGCGTTATGTTAATGGTTAGGTTTAGGGTTAGGGTTAGGTTTAGGGTTAGGTTTAGGATTAGGTTTAGGGGGGTTAGGTTTAGGTTTAGGGGTTAATTTTAGCTTTAGCGTTTACAGCGTGCTTTTTTCTCTGCACTGTTGGCGCGCTTTGATGACGTCAGCTACGCGGTTTCGGCGAGCGCGCTTTAGTCGAACGCGGTTTTGTGGTGGAACCGAATATTGCCACTGAAACAGAATAGCAGAATTACAGAGTTGAAAGGGACCTTGGAGGGCTTCTAGTCCAACCCTTGCTCAATCAGGAGACCATATACCATCTCAAACAAATGGCTGTCTAGTCTCTACTTAATGTGATACTCCATACTCCAGTGATGGAATACCCACAACTTCTCTGAAGGTAAGCTGTTCCACTGTCAGGAAATGTCTCCTTAGTTTTAGTTTGCTTCTCTCCTTGATTAGTTTCCACCCATTGCTTCTTTTCTTGCCTTCTGGTGCTATGGAAAAGAGGTTGACCTCATTTTCTTTGTGACAGCCCCTCATTTTCTTTGTGACAGCCCCTCACACTGCTACAATGTCACCCTGAGTCCTTCTTTTCACTTGATTAGACATAACCAATCCCTACAACCATACTTCATATGTTTTAGCCTCCAGCCTTCTAGTCATCTTTGCTGCTGGCTCACATATATGTGATTTTCCATTAGAACTCTGTTCTGACCCCCCCCCACTCCGTACGATGAGGCATGCCAAGATTACTGCTAGACAATTTATTCACAGTAAATTAACACACTGACAAGACTTTGGCAGCAACCCAGACTTCCAAGATAAGAAATACACACGAGAGCTTCTCCATCATTAGTATATTAGTTGAATCCTGCAAACAGCCTCCTCCCAAAGTCTCTTCCTATATATTCTCTTGGGAGGAGCCTAATTACAACCACCTGGGTCCAATTATCTTCTGTATCTGCTGTCGGCACTTATCTGCCCGCCTTTGCCTGGCATCCGGGACCAACTCCCCTAGCTCCTCCCCACTGCTCTAGGGCCTGATGTTAGGGACCAACTCCCTTTGGCTTTCACCGTTGCTCCATGCCTCAGGCACCTCCTGGTGGCCAACCAGCCTCTCTGGTCCCTGCTCGGAGTCTGAACCCTGTCCAGGGTCATCCACATCTTCCAGAGCTGACTCATAGGGCCCCTCGCTGTCAGAGCGCCAAAGGCTCCTGCTGGGCCACAATAGAACTCCAAGATCCCTTTTTCAGTTACTATTGAGCCAGGTTTCACCTAATCTATACCTGCACATTTGGTTTTTCTTGCCTAAATGCAAAGCCTTACTTTTCTCTATGTATTTTTTTATGAATATATTGAAGACTACTGTGTTTAGAACAGAACCTTGGGGTACTTCACTGCTGACTTCCCTCCATCTAAATGTAGTTTCATTAAGGACTACACATTGAGTCCAGATTGTCGGTCAATTATACATCCATCTTGTGTTGATATCCCACATTTTTCTAGCTTACCAATTGATAAAAAGTAAATAGATATGGCCTTGTCTTGATTAATTTGTTAAAAATAGTTTTGGATTGTTTTCAATGAGATTTTAGTTAGCTTGAAGGGAAATACTGACAAGTAAGAATGCATGTTGCCTGCTGAGATAGCCGACTAGAGATTGTGTCTTCTAAGCAAATGGTACCAGATTCTATATAATTTGAAAAATGCCTGATCCCTCTGAGACCCTAGCTACAACTTTATATCTTTGTATTAATGGAACTCAAATAAATAAAAGGTTAGTTCTATTTGCTCTCTTTAGATTTTATAAAGTCCAATAAAAAGATACTATATTCAAAAAAGGTTGATGTGCTGAAGTTGCACTATTGAACAGTGCTTTTTTTTATAAGAATGAGGAAGGACTAAGAATTTTCAAATATTATTTAGTAAATGCTGCCAAAGATTCCTTTCTCTTTTATCAGTTATTCTCATATAATCACAACATAAATTAATTGACACTTTACTTGATTACTTAAATTGCTTTTTCCTGTAAGGCTGGAAGAGATTTTATCGAAAAATAACGCTTCTTTTAACAAAAAGATCAGCAGGAAACAGTTAAATGAATCTTGAAGCATCCTATTTTAACTTAACCTAGCTTGAGAAAATATAAATATTGAACTAACTCCTCCCAGGAACACTAATGAAAAAAGAAAAATACTGATAAGATTGCTTCTTGGCTAGGGCGGTGCAGTGCTTCAGAGCTGAAACATAGTCCAGAAAAGAAGTCCAGAAATAAGATTCGGAAGCATCCTATACTTTAGCTGCTTTAAAGAAACTGCGTATTTTGCTGAGCTTTCACAATCCCAGGAAAATATATTTTGAAGTGAGCATCAATGACCAAGGTGAACTATCATCTGGGTCTCCCAGTCCTAGTCCAATGCTCTAATCATTACATTGTAATGTTGATATATTTATTATCCCATGCTGGACTCTGGTTTTTGTGTGGGGATTCAGGATTTTATGGCCAAAAAGAAAACAGGATTGCTTTTTGGCCATGACACAAACAGAATATAATCCAGCCTTAATATTCTTAACTAGAAAAAAATAATGATCTGCAAATATAAGATTTGTATTTATTCTCTCTCAATAACTTTCATTTCCAGTTTTGTATGTTAATAGTTTCATCTGGAACTGTAGTGAAATTATCTTCCTCAGAAGTGAATGATTATGTCAATTCCGGATAACTTTTAATTATATTTTCGGCTCTAGCAGTTGTCATTCTTCTCTCTTCATTGGGTTGGAACAGCCAAAAGAGGTCTTCTTTAATGAAAGTATTATTGAAAGTCCAGAACATCCAAAATATACATTTAGTCAAAGCTTAATTAGACCCAATCAAAGCTTAATTAGACCCAAACCAATGTAAAAGAAAATCCTAATAAATAACAAGAACAAGAAAAAAATATACGATACTGGGCAATGTTGAATAGAACTATCAAATCTGAAAGAATTCACTATTTCTGATTTTCATGATCCATTGAGGGTGGCTTTCAGATAACATTTTGGAAAAATCCATTCCATTTATATATGTACATATGGATAACCTATCACCTGTCTGGCATACCATAAGCTCTGATCATTTATGATGAGCCATATGGACTTTTCATTTTGAAAAATGAAAATTCTCCATTATTGTAAAATATAAACCGAAATGTATTGAACATTGTGTCCTTTACTGTAAGCGATATTTAGATGTAAATGAGAACAGTACTTTAAAAGGATTATTACTTTAGAGCAATTCTGACAGATTATTGCCTCCCTCCTGAATTTTGTTTGCATTTTCTTTCTGTCCCCCTTTTATTATTCATTTTTTCAGACTTTAAATGAAATGGAAGAAGCACCTGTTTTATGAAGTTGTATAAACAAAATTAGATTTTTAAAAATTATTATGCCTAAAGCCTAAATTTATGGCTTAGTTCTAAAAGCCCATACTCTCTACTATTTAGCATGCAAGGTGGCAGAGCTTGTAACTGAGCTACCTCAACATGATGCAGAAAGAATTTAGAGATTTATTGTATACTATCAGCAGTCACAAAACCCATTTCTAGTTCTCTGTATCTCAAAGTACAATTAGCTGCATGCTCTACCTACAGCACAGTTCTTACAGCAGCCTCCGTGTTCTCCACTAAATCTAATTCTCACTTGATTAAAGAATAGTTAGGACTTCCTAAATCTTAGTATAGACACAGAAGGTGCAGAAGACATGTTGCTTTATGTTTCTCCCTCATCTCCTTGCAATACGTATTATGGGAAAGTCTTTTCAAACCTTCTTGCAGAATTTTCAAATTTCAAATCCCTTACAATGTTTACTGTCATTAAAAAAAATGAGGCAAATCCCTTACAATGTTTACTGTCATTAAAAAAATGAGGCAATTGTGGATATATCATTTTATGCAAAAACTGTTTTGAAAAATTACTTGTTTTGTATTGTCAATTTAACCGAGATGAAACCTTGAAAAATAGGCCTGTAGTGAATAGTTATGGCTACTTTCATTTATGTTACTGACACTGAATATAAAATAAACATAGAAATGTATATTTTTCAGAAAGCAATCTTCATCCACATCTTTACTGATTTCCTCATGATGTGACCAACTTTAATATCAGTCCACATTACATTCACCAGAGAAAGACAGTAAAAGCAAATGCATCTTAGAAGTATGGTATATAAATGCATATATAATAATAAATCTATCAGCATTTATGCTTTTTTTGTTGTAGTGAAGATAATGCCGTGTAAGAATATTTGCCATACTGAACAAAATTCAGAATACAGAAGAAAAGCTCATAAAACAACCTATATATTGGATTCTGAGCTCTTTCCCAATTCTAAGGCATTGATTACCATGCCTGGATTAAGCTTCAGTTTGTCATCCAATGCAATAGTTCACCGGCTTAGAAAGATCTATGCATATAAAATGAAATCCATTTTTAGGTTTCTATCAAGAATTTACATTGCAAGTGCTGACAAAATTTTGTTCAATTTCATATGATTATTGTATTTGTACCATATTTTAAGCAATTCTTCATGGTAGCTGAGGCCTAAATGTGACCAGGTCAGGTATATTCCATCTCTCAAGTTTTATAACAATTTAACAATATGATCTTTCTAACATTGTTTTCCAATATATAAAATAAAAAGTAAAACCATGAGTGATGTTGGATTTTGATCTGGATTCAGAAAGCTAGCTGTCTAATATAAGGTGACCAGACGTCCCGCTTTGGTGGGGACAGTCCCGATTATTAATAATTTGTCCCGCGGCATCTTTAAAAAGTCCCGATTTTTTGAAAGAATGCATGACAAGCTAGGGAATGGCGGGAGAACGGGAAGGGAGAGGCTTCATTGCTCATTGCTCAGGGGAACTGAACCAGCAATTCGTAGACAATCAAACCAGGGGGCTTAGCTGTTTCCCAGGTGTGCTGCTGGGAGGGGGTTACTGGTTGGAAGTCTGCGAGGTGGGATCATCGTGCAAGCAGCCGGAGAAGGAAAGAATGGAACCTTGCGCCAGTAGGGGAGGGGCTTCTGCTGCTCCTCTCACCGAAGGTGGCCCAGTGCCCAAGATCAGAGAGAGAGGGGTGGGGTGGGGGGGTGGGGGGAACATAGGAGTCAGACCGCAGGCAAGGAGGAAAGAATGGCTCCCTGCTGACCCAATCGCACAATCTGCTCTCCACCCCAAGAAGGCATGAGCCTCTCACCTGCTTTTGCCATTCCGCGTTCTTTGCAGGCAACTCAGTGTCGGGAAGAGCTCCAGCTCTTTTCTCGCGCTCATCTCTTGCGCATGTGCAAGCGAAATACCCTCCTGGGCCAGGATCAAGGCGGAGGAGGCAACGACTGTCCTCCCGCTGTCACCACTGCGCAATGAAGGGAGTAAATGGGGACGCAGTGCAGGGGAGCCACGCTGCACAGGAGACTCCTCAGCACCAGATTCAAGTCAGCGTGAGACGCGGTCCCCTTCGGGTTGGCTCAGGAATGAGGGGAATGGGGAGCAGCAGCAGCAGCAGAAGCTGGTTGAGTGCAGGGAGGGAAGAGCTCCGGTTCTCCTGCGCTGCACAGGGCTCTCCTTGTGCAGGGCTCTGGAGCTCTTCCCTCTCTGCATCCAGAGATGGCTGCTCCGGCTCTTTCCTGAGCCAACATGAAGGGGACCGACTGGAGTCTGGCGCTGAGGAGTCTCCTGCACAGCACAGCCAGCTACTCACTTCTCAGTGGCGGCAGCAGAAGGAGTCGCTGTCCCCGCCGCCATGATCCCAGCCCAGGAGGGTATTTTGCTTGCAGGTGCAAGAAAGAGATGAAAGAGAAAAGGGGAGAATGAGGGAGAGATAGAGAGAGAAATGAAAGAGAGCTGGAAGGAAAGAATGGGAGAGAGGAAAATAGAGGGAAACAAATTAGACGGAGAAGGGGGAGAGGGAGAAAGAAATGAAAGAGAGCTAAAGGGAGAGAATGAGAGAGAGGGAAAAGAGAGGGAAACAAATCAGGGGGAAAGAAAGGAAGAGGAAAGAAAGAAAGTAAGTAAGTAAGAAAGAAAGAAAGAAAGAAAGATAAAAAGAAGGAAGGAAGGAAGGAAGGAAGGAAGGAAGGAAGGAAGGAAGGAAGGAAGGAAGGAAGGAAGGAAACTTTCTCAGACCTATGACGAAAGCAATGACAAGCTAGATCTCTTGCCAAGAAAACTGCAGTTTGCCAGAAGGCACAAATTGGAAGCAAGTCTGAATTTTTTAAAAAAAATAACAGATGGTCAAAAAATGCATCTGAAAATAAGATTATTTATAATTTTGGATAAAGTATTATATTGTCAAACTCAAAAGAAATCAAAATATATATCCTATTGCTGTTAGTACAATCTTGCCAGCTTCTATCGACTTAGAGTTCACTATGAAAAGATTACAGAGAAGCAATTTCCTACAATTAATAACTTTATTTTGGATTTGCTATCATATTCCATTAAAAAGAAAGAAAAAGAAAGAGGGAAAGGGAAGGAAAGAAAGATAGAAAGGAAGAAGAGAAAGGGAGAGAAAAAAATAGAGAAAAACAGAAATGAGAGGGAGGGGGAGAGAAGAGAGAGACCCTATTCCCACAGAAAACACTGAGCCATGAAATCTCAGTGAACTAAACCAGCAATTCGTAGACAATCAAACCAGGGGGCTTAGCTCTTTCCCAGGTGTGGGGAACGTATCAAAGACATGACTGAGGGCCTTAAAGAAATAACGAAGCCCACAGATTATTATCATCCTTTTTTCCTCTTTCATGCGGGGAGGAAAGAAAAAGACCCTGGAAACTATAGACCAATCTTGCTGTGTTGCCTCACCTCTAAAGTCACGGAATCAATTATAAACCAGCCCTTCACCCTCCATTTAGAAACAAACAACCTGCTTTCCAACAAGCAGTTTGGATTCAGGAAAAAATTGTCCTGTAATCTACAACTCCTACAATTTCCCCCTCCCCTTACAGGTGGACAGAGAGGGACCCCACCACTTTCCCTGATGGTAGCCGAGGTGGGGAGCCACAGCCAGACACCCCCTCCCCTCTCTCACTCACTCATTCTCTCACTCTCACTTCTTCCCCCTGCCCCCAGTGTCTGGGTGGGAGTGGGCTGCCTGGAAAGAGGAAGGGAAGAAAAAGCGAAAGCGACAGAGGGAAAATGAGGCATTTTCAGTCCTGAATCCCCAGAAGGAAAAAGAGGCATTTAAGCAAAAGGATTTTTGCTTCTTCAGAAACTTCACTTTTTCTTCTGAATCTCAAATTTGAGGCTTTGAAGGTCAGGCAAGAGGGGAGCTTCTGTTCCTTCTGGGGGAGCCCCTGAATTTGGGGAGGAGACCCCCACCCCCCATAATCCCCCATTGCTCAATTGGGGTCTGGAGGAGGAGGGGAACTGAGGGAGGATATTGGGGGCTCTGAGTTGCTTCTCTGGAACTGGCTCCCCTTTGTGAAAGGGTCTGGAAACCCTCCCTTTGAAGGAATCCATGGACCATATAGACCAAATTTTTAATCAAGAACACCCTCCCCCCGCGGTGAATGGTGTCCCTCTTTACCAATGTTAAAATCTGGTCACCTTAGTCTAATATATTTTGCCAACAGTCACATTTTAATATACTAATCTATTACAGGGAGAAATGATACTGAAAATTTAAGAACAAAAGACAAAAGCTTCCATAAACATGACCTTTTTACTTTTAGTTTCAGAGCTCTCTCACCTATTTCAGAAGTCAATATAGCCACCCATTGCTGATGCTAAATTTCCTGTGACTAATTATCAGGGCTTTCTACTTTATTTTTCCTCAGTCTTTTTTAGTACTGTTGAGAAAGTATACAGAACCAAAAATCAAATACAACAGCACATTTTACTAATAGCAAACACTCTCTCTCTCTCTCTCTCTCTCTCTCTCTCTCTCTCTCTCTCTCTCTCTCTCTCTCTCTCTCTCTCTCTCTCTCTCTCTCTCTCTCTCTCTCTCTCTCTCTCTCTCTCTCTCTCTCTCTCTCTCTCTCTCTCTCTCTCTCTCTCTCTCTCTCTGTAATTTTCAGGCCTTGTACTTCCATTTGACAATAAAATGCAGTCAAATCATGTAAGCATGATACAAAAAGAAGGAAATGAAGGAAACAACACAGATTAGGAGGATATGAGAATTCTTAAGGTCAATAGTAGAAAAGTGTGGTATTAATTCAAGTTCTGGATTACGTTTAAACAATTATTTAATATAAAGGAAAATTACATGCTTCCTGTTTGTGAATGGTCAGTATTCAGTCACTGGATTGCACAATCTTGTTTGAAACCATGTGACAAAGAAAACATTTTCTGATGCCAAAACTTTATTTATAAAGTTGAGAAAAACTCCAGTGCATTGGTGGTCTTCACTAAGAGAAGGATCTAAACAAAAGACTATTAATTCAACTCTCGTATTACCACAGCATAGGAAGTTACAAAGAATAGAATTAATGGTTTTTTTCTACTCCCTTTCCTACTGCTTTGACATTTTCACATTGTTTCAGTGTCTTCACCCTAATGCTGCAGACTTGTTAAAAAGCAAAACTTCAAATTATGAGGCTCTTAAATCACCCTGTTTAAATATTAATTCTGTTTTTTGTTTGACACCATAAGTTTTGCAAGAATTCAGTGGCATATCAAATACATTACTTACTCTATGACTTTCAGAGTTTATAATCTATAACAGGTATGTTTAAAAAAAATCATAGGACTTCTCACCAGTAATGTAGTTATATGCATGTTTTGTAAAAGAAAAGTCTGTGAGATATCTCCTGACCCCTTCATGTTTACAAAAGGAAATCAAATAAATCATTCAGAGCTCATTTCCATCCAACTTTCTCTTGAGAAGAAAATAGTTCTATACTTAGGCTATATTCAGTTCTTGTTCCAATAAACAAGAACTAACTGACGCCCCCCCCCTTTTTGGGAGACAGTTGGAATTTTCTAGAAGCGTGTGTTACTTTATATTAAAACAAAAAGTTGTGTTTGGTGGGGAATCTCTCAAGGCAATTAAATATGACTGCATTTTCCATAAAGTCATAAACAACCATTAAAATGGGGCTGTGTTCAAACACTTTTTCGCTCAACTGACTGTTGTTAAACCCTTCCTGAACTCACTTTTTCCTTGAGGTATACAAACTTATGATTAGGTTATTATGTGAAACTCCTTGATGACTCATCATAACATTTGAACATTTGGAGAGAGCATAGCAAGTTTCCGATTTAATTCTTCTACAATCTGTGCAACACCATGTCCTAGTCAGTCAGTGAAACCATACAGCAGAGTGAGAATTAAGGAGAAGAATTTCAATAGAAGAAAAAGGAGAGAAGCCTTGAGATACATGAGTAAAACATTGTTAAACATGTCCACACTCTTTTAAGATAGGCTCACCTTTGTTATATTAACCAGCATGTGGTTCCAATTCTGACAGCATTGCATAATTGTTCACTGGCTTTTAACTGCACAATTCACTGTGTTTAACTATGGCATCCCCCAGACTCCCCTGTAAAGGTCACGAATCTGGCATATGCTTGCTAGGTTATGGTGGTTATAAACTTAGATTTTACTGGAATAACATTAGACCCTTTGATGTTTAGAAATTGTAATTATACAGAGCATTTATTCACTAGGGAGGAAGAGGAAAAATTAGGAAGGAAAATATTTAAAATCATTCCAATGTATTGCATTTTTAAGAATACCTTTAAGTGTATTCTACCCTTCTGCCTCAATAAAAGCTACATTTTCACTTTATTAGCCACTTAAGTAAAAATAGTTTCATGATGAAGGCTGACATTATTTCTCTCCAGAATGTTACAGCAATATCTCATTTTAGTTAGCAATTACCATCAATTGGTTCTTATGAGCAGAGGTTACCGAATTTTAAAATGGTTTATGTTTTCTTTGACCAAAAAAAACCCACCACTTGTTTTTTCCCCCCAATGTTTGGTGAAGTTAAAGCATTTATCAGCCTATATTCAGTCAAAGCTTTCTGTCGGCTAGATTTTGTGCTAGCTTTGCTGATAAGCAAAACATGGGAATACACATGTGTCAAAAAGGGTGAAAGTGGATCTTATGTATTTCTTCTAAATCAGTGGTTCTCAACCTTCCCTATGCCATGACCCTTTAATACAGTTTCTCATGTTGTGGTGACCTCCAACCATAAAATTATTTTTGTTGCTACTTCATAACTGTAATTTTGCTACGGTTGTGAATTGTTAAGCCTGATTCGCTTAATAACAGTGTTACTAACTTAACTTGCAGTGATTCACTTGACAGATGTGGCAAGAAAAATGGTAAAATGGGGCAAAACCCACAACAAACTTCACACTTAGCAACATAAATGTTGGGCTCAAGTATGGGCTGGTAAGTCGAGGACTACCTGTATGTTAGGCTTGAACAAAAACAGGCCAAGAAGCGAAGGGTCTCTATTTGTCCCTATTTTGCGCATGTGTGAGAACGGGAATGGCTGCCGAGCCTCATCGCTCCGACTGCTAGAGGTTAATAAGAGACCAGTCTTGGCGACCAGGACCCCTGATATGGTAACTGAGGGGTTCCTGCGGGGCGCCAATGTTCGGGCCTTCCAGGGAGGGGGCTGTTTGAGGAGGGGGCTGCCTCTGAGCGGCTCCGGGATGGCGTTACCTCCCTTGGTGTGGTTTTTCTCGTCAGCCCTTTTGATCAGCTGGGAAGCGGCGGCTCTGTGCGAGAGACGGCGGTTTCGGCCCCGCTGCTTTGAGAGGTGCCGGACTTTCCCTTTGATTGGGCAGCACCGAGGGGTTGGTTTATCCCCCGAAGAGAGGGTGGGGAGCCCAGGAGAGATGCTTGGACTGGACTGGGAGACAGAGGAACCAGTTTCCTGTCCCCACCGCAGCTCTGTTGTCTCCCCCCCCTGCATCCTGGCACGGCGTTTTTCTTCTACCTCGCCGCTGTTCCTGCGGGGCTTTACGCTGCCTGATTATTTGCCTGCTTGGACTGGGACTGGGACTCTAGAAATTCAATGACGGGTCCACTGTGGCGGCCAGTACCATCAGCTGCTGCCACTGCCTCAGGAGTGTTATGCTGACCAGTACTATTGCTATCTACTGAGTCACCTTGCATCAGGCACCATTACTCCGGAGAGGCAGCGTGCTGGGAGCTTGGACTCCCCCCAGTGGCCACTATTGGTGCCTTTCTCATTTCTTTGTCGTTGCTTTGTCATCTTCACCATCTTCTTAATTGGCACCTACCCACCCTTCCTACAACTGCAGCCCTCAGAGTTTTACACCTACGAGCAAACTATACCGGCTCAATCAGCATTACCTCTTGCTGCCCCAGTGACACCACTCCAGCCACCCAGACCCTACTTTTTACTACACCTTTGGCAACCCGGATTCAACATCCTTGGCAGTCCTTTTAACCATCTAGACTTTTGGGACTTTTCGACCTTATCAGAGGGGGGGAAACGCCATCCTCCCCCCCCTATATACCCTCAGTGGATTGGAGCTGGGCTCTTAACTATCTTACTATCTAACTGCCATAGGAAGGGAGAGGAGCGGAGTACCTCTCCCCCTCCCCCTTCTCACTTTGTGCCATCCTAGACTTGCGCAATTTTAGTCTCCGCATTTTATGAGTGAGGTGTGAATGATGTGACTGTTGCTGTATGTGCCCACTTTTAACTCCTATTATTGTTGTATTTCTCTCTGTGTTTTAAATTGTTAGTGGGGAGTGAATGGCACTGTGATTGTGTATGTCTGAGTAGGCTGGGGCCTTGTCCAGGTACCCTCTATACTGAGTGCTCTGCAGAAGTATCAGGGGGGCCTGGGTCAATCCCAGCCGCAGGATGTTTGATTCGAAGGGCCTGCCGGAGCACGCAGAGGTTATGGGGGTGGGTGGGGGGACCACGGACACGGGCGTGGGCCGGAGCATTACGGTCTTAACAGGGAGGGGCAGATATGGCAGGGACTTTAGGGCAGGCCATTACCGGGGAAGGAGGGCTCGCTACGTCACAGAGATCCCTCCTTCCGGCCCTACGAGTCCCACTCCAAGGCCAGATGGTGTGAGTAACCAGGACCCTGGTCTCAGGCTGCTGTCGCTAAATGCCAGGTCTGTAGTTCATAAAGCTCCTCTCGTTCGGGACTTAATTTTAGACGAGAGGGCAGACCTGGCATGTATTACTGAAACCTGGCTGGGCCCGGAGGGAGGAGTCCCCCTCGTAGAGATGTGCCCAGAGGGCTTTCAGGTGCTTCATCAGCCGAGGGCCCAGAGAAGGGGCGGGGGTGTGGCCATAGTTATCCGAGAGTCTTTAGTACCTCGTAGGATCCCTGCTCCGGAGCTTGTCGGGTGTGAGTCCCTGCTGGTGAAGTTGGACCTCAAGGGTCAAGTGGGTTTGCTGCTAACGTACCTGCCTCCCAACAGCGTTGCAGCAGCCCTCCCCTCGCTCCTTGAGTCGGTAGCCGAGCTGGCAGTTGAGTTCCCCAGGCTTATGGTTCTGGGGGATTTCAATTTGCCTTCGCTCGGTGAACACTCTGATGGAGCATAGGAGTTCATGGTTTCCATGACAACCATGGGCTTGACCCAAGTAATTCGGGGCCCAACCCACTCGGCGGGTCACATGCTCGACCTCGTATTCCTCTTGGAGCAGTGGAGTTGTGATCTTAGTCTGAGGGGTAGTGAGATCTTAGTAGGTAGTCGGACCACTACCTACTAAGGCTTGACTTTCGGAGACCAAACCCCCACTGTAGGGAGGAGGAACCGACCAGGTGGTTCCGCCCCAGGTGACTTATGGACCACTTGGGGTTCCAGACGGAGCTTGGGGTTATTCCTGATACTCTCGCCTGCAGTCCGGCGGAGACTCTGGTTGCTGCTTGGAATTCGGCAGCGACGGAGTCTCTTAACCGGAATGCGCCTCTATGGCCGCTCCGAGGCAGTGGATCCAGGAGGGCCCCTTGGTTTACTGAGGAACTCCAGGAGATGAAGCGCCGAAAGAGACGCCTAGAGCACAAGTGGAGATCCAGTAAATCCGAATCGAACCGAGCACTTTTAACATCTTGCATCAGAGAGTACATCCGGGCAATCAGGACATCAAAAAGAACTTACATTACCACTCTGATTGCTTCCGCTGAGTCGCGCCCAGCCGCCCTGTTCAGGATAACCCGCTCCCTGCTAAATAGGAGGGATACGGGTGATCCTTTGCAGGGCAGGGCTGAGGATTACGTCCAATTCCTCGCGGACAAAGTTGCTCGGTTTCGGGCGGACCTGGACTCCAACTCTGCAGAAGCAGCCGAGGCACTAAGGGATAATTTGGTAGGTCATCGCTGGGTTGATTTTCAGGCTGTTACCCCTGAGGACGTGGACAAGGCCATGAGAGCTGTGGGTGCCTCCACATGCGTGCTGGACCCGTGCCCCTCCTGGCTGGTTGTCAACAGCAGGGAGGTGACACGGGGCTGGATCCAGGTGGTTGTTGCCACCTCCTTACGGGAGGGGGTCTTTCCCCCCGCTTTAAAGGCAGCGGTGGTGAGACCCCTCCTGAAGAAACCATCTTTGGATCCAGCCATTCTAAACAACTATCGTCCAGTCTCCAACCTCCCCTTTGTGGGGAAGGTTGTTGAGAAGATGGTGGACTTTCAGCTCCAGAGGTCCTTGGAGGAAGCCAGTTATCTTGATCCATTCCAGTCAGGCTTCAGGCCTGGCTACAGCACAGAAACCGCTTTGATCACATTGACCGATGATCTCTGGAGAGCCAGGGATGGAGGCCACGCCTCCATCCTGGTACTCCTTGACCTCTCTGCGGCTTTCAATACCATCGACCATGGTATCCTTCTGCGACGACTGCGGGAGGTGGGGGTGGGAGGCACTGTTTTACGGTGGTTCTCCTCTTACCTCTCGGACAGGTCGCAGTCGGTGTTAGTCGCAGGGCAGAGATCGACCCCTAGGCCCCTAACATATGGGGTGCCGCAGGGTTCGGCCCTGTCCCCCCTTCTTTTTAACATCTACATGAAACCGCTGGGCGAGATCATTCGACGGCACGGGATAAAATACCATCAATATGCGGACGATACACAGTTGTATCTGTCCGCCCCGTGCCAACTCAATGAAGCGATGGACGTGATGAGCCAGGGCCTTGAAGCTGTTAGAGACTGGATGGGGGTTAACAAGCTTGTACTCAACCCAGATAAAACTGAGTGGCTGCTGTGCTTCCCTCCCACTAATTGGCCAAGTGTTCCATCTCTCAGGCTGGGGGGTCAAATATTACACCCCTCAGACAGGGTCCACAACTTGGGAGTCCTCCTGGACCCACAGCTGACTTTTGAACACCATTTGTCGGCTGTGACCAGGGGGGCATTTGCCCAGGTTCGCCTGGTGCACCAGTTGCGGCCCTACCTGAACCGGGAGGCTCTCACAACAGTCACTCGTGCCCTTGTGACCTCTAGGCTGGAATACTGCAATGTGTTCTACATGGGGCTGCCCTTGAAGAGTATTCGGTGACTTCAGCTGGTTCAGAATGCGGCTGCGCGAGCGATCGTGGGTGCGCCTCGTTCACCCACGTAACACCTATCCTCCGCGAGCTGCACTGGCTGCCTGTTGATCTCCGAGTGCGCTTCAAGGTGCTACTTGTCACCTACAAAGCCCTACATGGTATTGGATCTGGGTACTTGAGAGACCGCCTACTGCCAATAACCTCCACTAGGCCGATACGATCCCATAGATTAGGCCTCCTCTGAATTCCATCAGCCGGCCAATGTCGGCTGGCGACTACCCGGAGGAGAGCCTTCTCGGTGGCTGCTCCAACCCTCTGGAACGAACTCCCCGTGGAGATTCGGACCCTCACCACCCTCCAGACCTTCCGCGTAGCCCTTAAGTCCTAGCTGTCCCGACAGGCCTGGGGCTAAAGATTTCAACCCCACTCGAATTGCATGACTGTTGTGTTTTTAATAATGTATCGTTTTCATGTTTTGTTTTGTTTTAAACAGAACTTTTTTATTTTTCTTTAAAAAAAAAACACAAATATGTCATCATTTGTCAATCATTAAGACATTGAAGTACATTTTTTTTGTTGTGTGTACCCCTCCCTCCCTCCACCCCCCCACCCCCCCTACTCCTTTCCCCCCCCCCCCGACTTCCCAGAACCCGTACCCGGTATGGATTTTTAACTAACACAGTCTAAAATCTATTGAGAAAAAAGAAATAAAGAAATTAATGACATTCTAGATTGACCTTAGCTTCTTCTTACTGAACTGACTTTTAACAGTTTAAATCATTTCTGATCTTAAGCATAGGCTAACTGGAATTTCTTAGTCCCGTATTTATTTTGTATATAGTCAATCCATTTTTTCCAGTCTCGTTTATATCTCTCATTTGAATGATCTTTGAGATATGCCGATATTTTAGCCATTTCAGCTAAGTTTGTTACTTTCAATGTCCATTCTTGGATTGTAGGCAAGTCTTCCTTCTTCCAATATTGCGCCACCAACAGTCTTGCTGCAGTTATCAGGTGCAGAATCAAATTGGTCTCTACCACTGTAAAGTCAGTACATATACCTAGTAAAAATAACTGAGGACTAAACTTTATCCTTCTTTTAAAAACATTTTGCATGACCCACCATATTTTTATCCAAAATGCCTTAACCTTTTGGCAGGTCCACCATATATGATAATATGTAGCATCGAGAGAACCACACCTCCAACATTTAGGCTGTACATTCGGATACATAGAAGCCAACTTTTTAGGATCTAAATGCCATCTATAGAACATCTTGTAAAAATTTTCTCTCAGATTTTGAGCTTGTGTAAATTTCACATTTCTTACCCAGATTCTTTCCCATGTATCCAACATTATTGGTTCCTCAATATTTTGAGCCCATTTTATCATACAATCTTTAACTAATTCTGTTTCCGAATCCATCTGTATTAATACATTATATATCCTCTTTATATGCATTAAGCTTTGATCTCTTATTTGTTTAAAGAGATTATCCTCAACTTGAATAAAACCAATTTTTTGATCTATTTTCCACCTAGCCTGTAATTGCCCATACTGGAACCATGTTTGAACTACCTTCTCCTCTTTTAATACCTCTAAAGATTTTAATTGTAATACCCCCCTTTCCGAGGTAAGAAGCTGTCTGTAGGTAATTCTGTCCTGTTTTTGTGCTGTATTCATATTTTCAATTGCGTGTCTAGGAATTGCCCACATGGGTATCTTGTCATTTAATTTATATTGGTATTTCTTCCAGACCCGCAATAAAGCATTTCTTAAAATATGACTTTTAAAGTTCTTATCCAATTTTTTGTTGAATAACAGGTAAGCATGCCAACCAAATAGCAGATCGTGTCCCTCAATGTTCAATATTCTATCATTGGTTAAGTGAATCCAATCACTAATTACAGATAATGCCACTGCATCATAATATAGTTTTAAATTAGGTAGTTTCAATCCTCCTCTCTCACGTACATCTTGCATTATTTTCATCTTTACCCTCGGCTTCTTTCCTGCCCACACAAATTTGTTGATACCCTTCTGCCATTCTAAAAGATTCGCATCTTTTTTTAGTATAGGTAACATTTGGAAGAGAAATAAAAATTTTGGTAGAATGTTCATTTTCACTGCCGCTATCCTACCCAGCAAAGATAGGTGCAATTTCTCCCATTTTTTCATCTCTGTCTGTATGCTATGCCAAAGTGGTTCATAATTATGCTTATATAATTTCCCATTTGAAGTTAAAATGTTAACTCCAAGATATTTGACTTTTTTAACTACCTCACATCCTAGCATCACTCCTAATTCTTCCTTTTGTTTAATATTCATATTTATAGCTAATATTTTGGTTTTTCCTAAGTTTATTTTAAAGCCCGACACTTGACCATATTGATTAATCATATTCATTAAAACCATACTGGATTCCTGCGGTTGTTCCAATATTATGACCAAATCATCCGCAAAAGCGTGGACTCTATATTCTTGCTGCCTAATCTTGATCCCTTTTAAACCATCCAAGCCCCGTATTTTATTCAACAATACTTCCAAAGTTATAATAAACAATAATGGGGACAAAGGACAGCCCTGTCTTGTACCTTTTCCAATTTGAAAGGAGTCTGTTAGACTTCCATTGACTATGATTTGTGCTGTTTGCTGTTGGTATATTGCTTTAATTGACTGTAAAAAATTATCTCCTATCTGCATTTTTTGCAGTATCTTCAACAGAAATTGCCAGTTAACTCGATCAAAGGCCTTCTCAGCATCCAAAAATATAAACGCAGCAGGGATCTGGTTGTTCTTTCCCAAATATTCTAATGCCTTAATAATTAATCTAACATTACTTTTCATCTGTCTCCCTTGTATAAAACCTGTTTGGTCCGTATGTATCAATTGTTGAGTGACCAACATTAACCTATTTGCTAATATTTTAGTAAAAATTTTATAATCTACATTCAGTAATGAAATAGGTCTATAATTTTTGGGTTGAGTAGTATCTTGATCTTCTTTGGGTATCAAAGATATAAACGCTGTCTTCCAAGATGGAGGGACTTTACCTTCCGTTTGAATCATATTAAATAATTCTCTAAGAGGTTCTACCATTTCTAACTGTAAGTTTTTATAGTAAACCGCTGTCAAGCCATCTGTACCTGGTGCTTTCCCTGACTTTAATTGCTTAATTACCTGCAGGATTTCCCCCGAGGTTATTGGTTGATTCAATTTTTGCCTGTGTTCTTCTCTAACTGAAGGTATTTTCTCTTTGTCTAAATATTTGTCTATGTCTAAACCATTAATTTTATCCCCTTTATACAATTCTGTAAAAAATTCCCAGAAAGCCTTTTGAATCTCTTCCTGTTGAAACACCTCCTTCCCTCTGTAAATCAGTTTAGATATATTTCGAGTTTTCCTTTTTTTCCTAATCTGATAAGCTAACCATCTGCCAGGTTTGTTTGCATTACAAAAAGTATTGTGTTTTGCATATAATAGATTAGTAGCCACCTGGTCAGAGATCAACATGTCAAATTGAGATTTCAATATGTTAATAGCTTCCTTAACCTTTGTATCGTCTGGGTTCATTGTTAACTCCAGCTCTTTTCTCTTAATTTCCTCTTCCAGTTCTGTTCGTTTTAACCCTTGCTTATTTCTATGTGTTTTATTTATATTCATCAAAACTCCTCTCATATACGCTTTGCTTGCGTCCCATACAAATTCCATAGATGTACCCTTATTCATATTCAAAACAAAATATTCAGATAGTAATTTTTTACAATCATTAATATACTTTTCATATCTAAATAAGTTTTCATTCAATCTCCAAGACCTTCTTGCCTGCACTACCCTTCCCAACTCCATCCAAACTGGATTATGGTCCGAAAGGATCCTAGCTGCAATCTTTGTTTTCTTGACCCTAGAAAGCAAATCATTAGTGGTTAGAATAAAATCAATCCTTGAGAGGGATTGATGCCTGTCCGAGAAGAAAGTGAAGTCACATTCCTCTGCATTTCTTTCTCGCCAAATATCTCTCAATTCAAAATCATCCATAATGTCAAAGAAAGATTTGGGTAACTTTGCTCGCATCTTGGTATTTAGGCGGGAAATCTTCTTATCTTTCTTAGTGTCTATCACTCCATTCCAGTCACCCAATAGTATACAGGAACTATAGTCCCATTGTACTAATTTAGCATGAAGATTTCTATAGAATCTATCTTGCTGTTGATTGGGAGCATAAATTCCCAAAAGTAATGTCTTTTTCCCTTCTAAGATTAAGTCTAAAGCAATATATCTTCCGAAGGGATCTGCTTCTATTAATTCAGCTTTCATGTCTTTTCTTAAGTATACAACTATACCATTCTTCTTTTCCATAGCAGAAGCTACAAAATGTTGACCAAGTTTTGCGTTGATCAAATATTTTTGATCAGTTGACTTGATATGAGTTTCTTGCAAACAAATTACATCGTTCTTAAACTGTTTGAGATAATGAAATATTTTCTTCCTCTTCTGTGGAGAATTCAGTCCGTTGACATTCCATGTTAAAATCTTAGTTGTCATCTTTGGTTGGTTGAAGCATTTTTAGAGCTTCCTGCACGGCCTGTTTAACCTTAGGTCTAGCTCCTCCCATTGCTTCCAGATTTGTTGTTGTAGATCCTTGATCGATGGCCGATGATTGTTGATGCTGTTGCTTTTTAGCTTGTTTCTCCATACGTCTAGTAGTCATGCGGCTAGGTCTTGGTTCCATAGCACCTTGCACTTCTAGAGAAGAGAGATGCTCCATCTTGTCTGGTGGTTGTGTAGTTTGCTGTCTATCCTGTCCTTCTTGTGGTCTTTCTCTAGGTCCAGATGGTGCAGGGTGTCCGGCCTTCAATATATTATAATAAAAATCTCGGGCTTTCCATACAGAGTTGAGGCGGTATCTTTGCTTATCAAATGTAAATATGATGCCAAATGGTGCATCCCATCTATACTGTATCTGACGATTTCTGAGTTCTTCGACCAAAAAAGCGTAGTCTCTCCTGGCTCTTAACATTTGAGGTGGTATCTCTTTCAAAACAACCAGGTCTTGACCGCCAATTTGAAGCTTAGTGTTATAAGATGCTTGCAGTACCATATTTCTAAACTCTCTTGTAGTAAAATATATAACGATGTCTCGAGGAAGCTGCTTCTGTTTTGCCAGCCAGGAGTTAACGCGGTAAGCTTTGTCAATTCGCCAGTCTTGATTGGTCCCTGGTCTTCCCATCAGGCGGTCAAAAGCTTCCGATAGGATCTGTTTCAGGTTCTCCTGTTTCTCCTCACGCAGCCCCCTTACTCTTAATGCGAACTCCATTTGTCGGTACTGTATCATAATAATTTCTTTTTCAGCATTTTCCACTTTTTGTTCCACCACCTCTGTTTTCAATGTCAAGTTAGCATTGGCATCATTAAGAACCTCTAGAGTATCTTCCACTCCAGAAATATGTTCTGTTAATACAGTTACAAGACTCAGCATGTCGTCTCTAATTTTATCAATCTTAGCATCAAATTTCTCATACAGCTCCTGTTTAAGTCCTTTTATTTCACTTTTAATTTCTTCTTTCATTTCTTTTATTTCCTCTTTTCTCTCCTGCTTTACCACCTCTCTATTATCTCTAAACTTATCTTCCATTTTAACTGTCTGTGCATTAAGAGCCTCGCTTAGATTACTCAGGAAAAATTCTTTCGTTAACACATCCCCAGCAGGGGGTGTAGGAAGCGGAGGCTGCAGCTTTGTGCCAGGCACTGAGGATGTGCCCCTGGAAGTAGAGGGTGACGACTTCAAGTTAATATTTGGTTTTGAGGCCATTTCAAAATTTATCTGCCTGCAGTTAATAAAACTATTGCCTGGATATGCAGCTTTAAGTAAAGAGGCTTTTATTTTGAAGTTTAAGGCTTGGCAAAACTTTCAGTGAGTAAACATTGTAACAAAACCATTCAGCAGATTCATCACCATTTAACTTCCAAATAAGCAAGGTTAATGAAGGAGTAAAATTCTTCTATTGTGAAACCAAAACAAATGATAACCAATCTCTTTTGTTTTGAATTCTTGTGAGGATTAGCAAAAAGTGTTCGTTATTACCGGAGAAACCAGCCTGCTCGGCGCCATTTTAGAAGCCTCTGAGTAAATAATTTTTCGGAGGAGAAAAAGAAAAGAAGCTAAAATGTTGATAAGCAATTATTGTCCACAGTAAACGGATCCAGCTCGTGATAAGAATAAATCAAACAAAACTTTGAGCAGAGTGGGAGAGACCTACTTTGTCCTGCACAAGGCAGTTTGAAGTTCCCAGCACAGACAGCCGTTCTGCCTTGGGCTAGCCCCCCTTTCCTTGCAAGCACAAAAGCTGCAAAAATCGAAGAGCATTTGCCAGCAAAACAGTTTCTTCTTTCCTTCTTGCCTGAAGGATAAGAAAACCTGATAAGACGTCAGATGGAAGATCCTCTAAACAGGTACGTAGCCAGGAATTCGGAGGCAGCTGATTTTTTGCTGCCCCCACCAGTAGGCTCCTCCCAGGAAGCCTCAAAACCTCAGCATATTTGAAGGACTATTCCTATCGTTTTCATGTTTATGACTTGTTTGTCCTCCCTCCCCTTGAGTTGTGAGCTGCCCTGAGTCCCCCCAGGGAAAAGGGCGGCATACAAATAAAGCATCTCAATCTCAATCTCAATCTCAATCTATTCTAGCAGGGCAATGTTTGCTTCTTAAAGAAGGCAGAGAGATCCCTTCCAGATCTCTCACCAGCGGGGCAGCTCAATCGGGTCTGCTGACTGTCGCTCTTTCAAGGGTGCCAGAGGGTAGTGCCCAACCCCGGACTTCCTTTGTTGCTACCAGGAAGCTGCGGGCTGGGCCATAAAGGCAAGGTGCCCATGGAGTTGTTGGAGAGTGAAGCTGACTGTCACCCAACACGCTGTCCGGCTCACCTGCCTGGCTTTCCTGCCTCCTTACCAGGCCCAGGAAAGCAACACAAAGAGCAGCCGAAATGCACCACTTCAGTGCCAGCCGGGAAGCCACCGCTGCTTCCACCAGCTTTCCCATGCCAAGGCCACCACCTGCCCAGCTTCTTCACCCGCTACCTTTACTACTGGCTAAAGGGAAAGCGGCACCGAGCTTCCAGGTGGCGACTCTCCAGTGGCCGCATCCTCGCCAGTGGCGTCCCTGAGGACTCCCGCTTCTTCTTGTGCTCCCTCCTCTTCTTCCAACTGGGCAAAGCAGACCTGCTTCTTCATGCCCCCTGCCGCCATATGTCTACTATACCCGAGGGCCGCCACTGCAGAGCCGGGCAGGCAACACATGACCAACTAATCCCAGAGCCAGCGGCATCTTGACAGGTGAAGGGAGCACCTTAAGACCACATTTCCCAGAGAGCACTGGAAACCAGCTGTTTATGCTACGGAGGCTGTTGCTGCAAAACGCTTCTCTTTCCACACCGAGGTTGGCAAATGCTCCCGTTGGCTAACATCAGGCGAAGAAATTCCCCTCTCCAGTTATTGACTCTAGGCCCTAGAGCAGTGGGTCTCAACCTTCCTAATGCCGCAGCCCTTTAATAAAGTTCCTCATGTTGTGGTGACCCCCAACCATAAAATTATTTTATGTTTTCAGTATTTTTTTGAAAATATTTGTTTTCCCATGGTCTTAGGCGACCCCTGTGAAAGGGTCGTTCCACCCCCAAAGGGGTCCTGACCCACAGGTTGAGAACTGCTGTTCTAAATAATGGGAAAATAAGTCCTTTACTTTGGATGTGAGCAACTCATACATCTTGATTTATTTTATGAATTTCAAACGAAATCCAAACCTATTTAATACAACAAGCGTGCTATCTTTTTATTTTGTCAAAATGTTTTTCATTATCTAACCATAAGATTATAAATTGGTCTTTCATTTTTATTGGTTCATATTAAACAATTTTTAGATTTATCAAATAATATTGCTTGCTGCTTGCCTAGTTTTAATAAACTGTGTTTGGCCATTCTTAATAACAAACAGTAACACCTGTTATAATCTACAAGTCAATTTCCCATAAGAGGAGCTGTGTATTAGTGCATAAGAAATTATTCAGATAAGTACAATCACACTGCAGCAACCCAGAGCATCAGAAAAAGGAAAGAGATCCCCTATATAACATCTTACAACAAAATAGATACTCAACTTTATCAAAAAGTACCTGACCACTCAATCCACTACAGCACAAACAACACAAGTTGGAAAAGGATAATACTGCCATTCATCAAAACATTTCAGAAAGAACCAACAGATTACTACAACCACATGGCATAACCAAAGCACAGAAACTAATTAAAGCCCTCCAAAGTATCTTAAGTACACCAAAAGACCCAATAGTCCAAGAAAAAAAAACAGGTGTTATTTATAACATAGAGTGTAAGAATCGCAACAGCCACTATATAGGACAGACAGGCAGAAGACTAACAAGAGTCCATCCATGAAGATTAACTAGAGGACATGATGAAAACTCCTTAATATCGCAACACACACTCAAATATAGATTCATCTGTGAGCATCCTAAACTAAACTTGGCACTGAGGCAAATCAACCATTAACAGATAAACCAATTTACGCACCATTCAAAAGAGACAGTGAAAAAGCTAAGAATAAAGACCAGAACACATCCTCTCCAGCAGCTGACATCCAGATAAGTCGGGATTAATACCAGACAAAAAAATCAAGCAGAAAACAATATCCTTGTCACATATACCATTTTATTTTAAGCAGGATTAGTTCTAATGATTAGTTTTAAATTATAATAAAAAACAGTATGCTATATTATATAATATTCTTATTTATTGCTTGGAATTGTAGCTAGGTAGCTGAGTAGCTGCCATATGAATATACAATACACATAGTAAAAATACAATGATGCTGCGCCTGTTATAACACAATTGATGCTGTATGTGTTATAAAACAAATATATAGTCCAATATTTCGTATAATAGTGCAAAAAGACATGCAATTTAATTGATGTGTCATATATACACAGCGTTGCTTACCCTTTTATCACCCCTTTGGAGAAGCCCATAAATGATAATGCACTGAATAATTAATTAACTGATCCCGAAAAAAGATTTTGATCTACTCCAGAAAAGATAGTTTCAAGGACACATTTACCAGGTTTCTGGTATAATGACTGCTATATATACATTTTTAAAAGATGACAATTGGAACTACATTATTTTTTTATGCTCCCTGAACATAATATTTCAATGTATTGTGTGCAAAATCACTTCCATACACAAACTATGAGTGGAAAAAGGTAGAACACGTTAATGTGCAAACCAAATAATTAAAAAACAGTAGCATCACATTAATTTTTCCAAATTAATCAGCCTATCTTAGTGATGGCTAACCTATTTGTCGTTGCATGCCAAAAGTGTGTGTGCGCATGTGTCAGCGAGCTCACATGTGCCCACACTCATAATGCAATGCGTGTGTGATTCCCCCTGCACATATGCGTATTACTCCCCGTGCTCCACTAGCCCCCGCACATGTGTGTGATGTACACACACCCCGCAGCCCATTTTGGGCCTAGCAGGCTTCCCTGCAGCCTCCTGTTACCAAAAATGTGTCTCAGAGGAGAAACACAACAGACAGCCCCACGGTCCATTTTGGTCACAGGCCTCCCTGAAGACTTCTGGGACCAGAAATGGGCCACGGGGGGCACTGCACCCCCAAGGCCCATTTTGGACCTAGCAGGCCTCCCTGAAACCTCCTGAGACCAAAAATGGGGCATGGGGGGACACGCCACCCCTGTGCTCCCCCCACCCCCTGCGCATTCACACGCATCTTCGCATGCACCTCACCCTTGCGCATACAGGGAAGAGACCCCAAAATCAACTGGCCGGCAGGAGATGCGTGCACATGCACAGTGGAGCTGAGCTGGGGCAACAACTCGCATGCCCATAGAGAAGGCTCCACATGCCACCTGTGACATGCATGTCATAAGTTTGCCATCACGGGCCTATCTCAACCACCAATAATGCCAGGCTCAATTGTTTTTATTTAAACCACCAAACCATGTGACAAAGATATTTCAATGTAAGAGATAGTTTTTTGTATTACACATTAATATATGGAATTTGATAACACACATTAACTTTATAAAAATAAAATTAAAACCCAAAATGAAAAGTTTTACTTTAAATTTTTCTGAAAGGGCAGTCATGCTGTGATCTGTCCTCTCACTGAGTGCAGGATTGATTTGACTGATCTGCCTTTATATAAAGGCTTATATAAAGTTGAAAAGGATCTCTTACTAGTAAAAGCAAAGTATTCTAAAGAATGATAATATGTCATGTTGAATGCAGGATGAATCTTGCTTCTGCATGAACTTAATGCTGATTTGTGTTCTTTGTTTTTAATATTATGAAAGGTAAATTTCTTATGAAAAAAATATTGTGGTATTTATTGATAGGAATATAGAAAAAATATATTTCACATTATATAGATCCCCACATAAAGCATTTTCCTTTTCCCAACTCAGTGCAGATGCTGCATTGTGACATTTTAGATGTTTACCCAATTACACTTTGTTTACATTTTTTATTTAATTTTCTTCTTCAAAGTGAACCTTATAGCCTTTGAAGCTTTGCAGATCTTACTTTTTCAAAGTCTATAAAAGCAAAAACAAAGCAAAATATAAAGGAACTAGGACTGAATCATATTAGTAATGCAAACACCATTCCCAGCTTACATTACGTATCACTGATAAACTGAATGAGATGGAACCAATCCATAATAGCATGTGGTTGCGATCACAATCCTTCTGATACAGATTATTAGACACACATAATTTCTCAACAGGATGCAAAGGCTGGAGCTCAGTGATGTGCATTAAATAACAAAGTAAAAAGGAGCAACTGATTTGGTCAATATCAAGTGAAGCAATGCCTCTTTGAAAGTTGATTGCAGTAGCTTCTTTTGTAATACTGTGTCTCATATAAAATGAAGAGTGTTTTTTTCATTGGTAACAAAATACATGTGCATGACTGCAATCCAATACTTTAGAAAGTAGCTGTAGTAAAATTTGTGTTTGTTTTCATATTACCAGTAATATCTGAATTACATAGTCTTCTGGCTCCCATATATACTTAATATCCTTATAGTCCTGTAATTGGCTATATTTTTTTTTGCTAACATGAAAGTCATTCGTATGAGAAAGCCTTGGGTATTAATCTTCTTGAATCAGTCTAAATCATGGATGAAATTTAGCAGGTTCCAACAGGTTCTGGAGAACTGGCCCCAGAGTGGGGTGGAAATGGGGATTTTGCAATATTCTTCTCCTGGAGTGGGGAGGGAATGGAGATTTTGCAATATCCTTCCCCTGCCATGCCCATCAAGCCACGTCCACAGAACTGGTAGTAAAGAAAATTGAATTTCACCACTAGTCTAAATCCATGAACCATTATATCTTTGATAGGGAGGAAGAATGAGTATTTTCCAACCCCTGTCACCTTTGAAGAGTGTGTTATAATCAGTGGTGGGTTGCAGGCAGTACGCCCCAATACAGACGTACTGGAGCCTGCTCGGAGCACCAGGTACCGTTCCAGTACGGTGCTCCAGAGGGCCCACCTGCCCGCCCTAGCTCCTTACCTGTCTTTAAAGTCTTTTATGCTTCTGTGCATGGCATGTACAGTGCCTGCGTGACACTCCGCTGAGCAGCTGGAGTGTCACGGAGGTTTGCGGAGGCTCGCGGAGGCATCACTGGAGAGTACGCCGCATGCACGTACTGTCCAAAAGGGTATGGTTGGAATGGGATCCGGAACCCACCACTGGTTATAATGGACAGAAATGATCCCCAAATTAGCAATAGAAAAATAGACAAAGAGGGACACAGAATAAATGCATAATTATTGATGCCCTACTGCCACTTATAGCCAGTAGGCTGTGATGTATTAGACAGTAGTGTCATTAAAGTCACATTTCCAACAGAAAGCAATTCAGTCAAGATAGCAATATGTTAGTATTGTTATTTTAAATAACACAATTTTCCTCAAATTTCAAATTTTGTTTTGAAGTATATTAGTATCCATATAGAACTTGCAAATTAGTAGATAGATGTTTTTGACTTCCAATCAAAACCAGCATGAAAGATTATGGTCCATAACTTTCAATGAAGATGCCTTCAACCAAGGCATCTTCAATCATGCAGTAGATTGATTAAGGAGGAGGACGCCGACGACAATGATGATGACAATGATGATGATAGTGATGAAATTTGCACTTATTTTCAATGTTAGACCAAATATTATGCAGAGAATCATTCCTATCTTATAGAAAATTTATGCTAAGCTGTCATTTTCTTACATATGCATCATAACTGATATGGTTTATTAATCATAATAAGGCATAAACTATTGTTAACAAGAACAATGGATTCAGACAGCATCTGGATCAAAGCCATAAGAAACTACATTTTGGCATAGTATTTTGAATGGGGATGAGAATATTTCATATAGTATCTGCTATTCATATAAAAAAAAGTTGTCCAAGATATATGGGGGGAAAAAGAAAGCTTACTATGGCCACATAGCAAGAGAAACATAATCAATTTAAAGTCTAATTGTATGAATATGAGTATTACATGTATGTATTTCCCATAATATGTTTATATACATCCTGATTTTCATATTTACTTTGGACAACACATATTATATCCATTTGTTTTTCCCTTTATAATACTTGGCATTTCTCTAAGAGCCCAGAAGGGTTGAAATAATGCCAAAAAATGACTGTTAGATAAAAATGTATGGGAAATAGAATGCTGGCAAAGCTATGTGGATTGTAAGTACTTTCTTCTTTTTTATAAGAGCAATGGGTGGTCATGTTATTTTAAAAGAAGTTTGGCCTCAGTATAGTGGTGTGACACATATATAAAAAAAGAAAAATGGCAGTGAGACACTGGTATTATGATTTTCCATTTCCAGAATTTGTAAATTTAAGCAAAATTTTTCAACTCAGTTCTTTTTATCAATCTCAAACAAATCTGAATTTTTAGAAGCTATAAGTCATCTAGAATGTCCCGGCATGTCATCACTGCTTCACTGGTTGAACTTGGCTCCTGGTTGCAGTTCAAAGTGCTGGTTATCACTATAAATCCCTTTGTGGAGTAGGGCTGGTTATTTGAGATGTAAGATATTTATTTAACTCTAATAATTTTTGCCCATTCAGTAAAATCAAGCAAAAAAAGTGTGTTTCGGATTCCTTTATTTAAAGAGTGTCCTCTATCAGGACATGGGAAGTGTACCTTCATGACATCTGCCCTCTGTAATAACATCTCCCCAGAGATTCATAAAGCTGCTACTCTGATAAATGACTAAATATTTCAAATCACATGAAGTATTAGAACTAATATCATTTCTCAATTTTTTTAACAATAGGAATCACTAAATAATTGTCTGTCCTGTTCATCTTCTCGGCAATTCTAATTCTTTTATTTTGCCAAGTTCTATCTTCCTTCTACCAGAAAATATGTTTCCATAAATACTCTTACACATAAGCAGCCATAAGCAACTTCTCTTGTTTCTAAACGTTATTCTAACACCTGGTTTAATAGGATTTCCTCAAATCACTGAGGCCCTCAGATTATATGCCTGCAATTTGGTTTTAACCCATAGTTGATCTCTATTTTGCTTCACTGAAAAGACAGGTGACTAGTGCTCTCCTAACCATTCAATGTGTGGCAAATTAAGGTGCAGCTATTGGTGGCTTTATTTTCCCTATATTTCAATTCCCACCTGATGGGAAAAACAAACCCTAATTGCTCTCCTTAAGACCGGTAGAATGACCTTCCACCAGAAGCAAATGTAATTGTGGTGATAGTGAAAAAATAATAAATAAAAGCCAGTTTAATCTAGTGGTTAAGGCATCAGACTAGAAACCAGGAAACTCTTGAGTTCTAGTCCCACTTTAGGCATGAAAGCCAGCTAGGTGAGTTTGGGCCACTCATTATCTCTCAATCCATCTCACATAACAGGTTTGTTGTGAAGAAAGTAGAGAAATGAGTATTTGGTATGTTTTCTGCCTTGGTTATTTTAAAAAATAATAAAAGACTACCTTTTTTAAAAAAAACCTGTTTGGTGGCATCTTTCCAGGTGCCCAAGTGATAGGCCACCAATATATTTGTAAAAAAAATAGTTGCTATAGCAAAGGGTATGATGTCATGTAGTGATGTCATCAAATAGCTGGTGTTGCTGGGGTACAGAGCAATTGTCTACAGAGGAAAACTTTTTCAGGAAAGAAACACTGGCATTCAGTCCTTAGGGTGCATTAGAATAGAGTGATAGAATCAACATCACATGAAATGTTAGTACCACTTTATAATGCCTTGATAAGACCACACTTGGAATATTGCATTCAGTTTTGGTCGTCACAATATAAAAAAGATGTTGAGACTCTAGAAAAAGTGCAGAGAAAAGCAACAAAGATGATTAGGGGATTGGGGGCTAAAACTTATGAAGAATAGTTGCAGGAATTGGATAATGTGTATGTCTAGTTTAATGAAAAGAAGGAGTGGTGTGTCTGGAGTGACATGATATCAGTTTTCCAATATCTAAGGGGCTGACACAAAGAACAGTTGCTCCAAAGCAACTGAACAAGAAACAATGGATAGAAATTAATTAAGGAGAGAACAAGACTAAAAAAAAGAAGAATATGTTAGTACAATTAATCAGTGTAACTGCTTGCCTTCAGAAACTCAAGCCTTCTAAAATACTAAATGGCTTGTTACTTATTGTTAAACAGTTTCAATATCAATACATCTGTGGGAAGAAGGAGGAGGAAGGGAATATGATGGCAACCAGTCTGGGAAAATACAAGTATCTGCTACTTAATTTGGTTAGGCAGAGTAAAAAGAGAGAAAGTAAACATTGTTCATGTGACTGTCAAAAATTAAGATCAATGCATAGAAATAGGTTGATCCATTTCTACTAATCACTGCATGCGTTGCATGGAGTGATTGTGGTTGTGCTTAAGAGTCTTGACAGCCCAAGGATAGAAACTATTTTTAAACCTATTTGAAACCAGCTCAGCAATTTAACTAAAGCTGATCGGATTTTCCTTTCCACACTCTCTCCCACCCACCCCGATTTTCAATGGGATCATTTCCGTCTTAGGGCAAAATTAATTGATTGTCCAAGATCCTAATTGAGTGTGGGGATATGTTCACCCTGCCACCAAACTCCATGTTTTGTCAACTCTATGACAGAGTGCGTGAATAAATATTTCATCTTACAGAAGTGATCATATATTGGTAGGATAAAATTTTAATGTATGCTGGAATTTATATTTTTTACACTAGTCCTATTCTTAGACAGAGTAGGAAAATAATATTACTAGCTGATCTGGGTCCTGAAATAATTATTGATGGGTATTTGATTTATTATTGAGTTTAACTGCAAGAGGAAAAGGCTGGGATTTCTTAGATTTTTGTCTGAGCTGCTACCAGTTTTGGGTGTTTTGCAATCTGAGGGAGCATGTTTTGCTGTTCATAGTCAGGAACCAAATTATTGTGACCTAGACTATGTGTAATATAATTATATTTGAAACAGTATTTCAGAAAAAAGGAACATAAGCATACACTACTTCACTAGTGTATTTTTGTACTACTCAAGGATGTAGCTTTGTTGTGCATACATGGGTTATATCTTTTAGGTATACATGGAATGTTGAAAATCCCTTATGATTAATCTTGAAGTGCTGTTTTGCTAAAACAGTAAAAAATCAACACATTTCAATGCAAGATAATATTTGAAGTTTTCCCTGAAAAATCGTGGAAGTTTTTCTTGAAGAGTCATGATTGCCAAAGGAATTACATTTAATAACCTATAGTACCTGAAAATAATTCAAATTGTCTAAATTATCACAGATAATTCCCCATTTTCTATAATTCATATTTACTTCAATTTTATGTAATTTAATATTTCATCTTGAATTTTAAAAAATCTTTATTTTTCCAAGTAGAGTCCTTGAGGCTGTTGGGTCCTTCTCTCCTGCTTACTATCACAAATCATTTCATTTTATGAAATAGATTTTGTAACTCATTCTGGCCTAGTGTAGAAGTGGGCTTCTATTCATCTTTGAATTCCTGTGTTTAGCTCTGGAATAAGAAGAATTCCACCCTAAGACACTAGCAATTACAGTATTACTCTATATTTACTTTTAACTCCATGGTCAGTGGTGTCTTCTCTTGAAATTGATTGTGAAGTCTTGTTTCTTTTTAGTTCATGCTTATAACAACTCCTAAATAATAGCAGTAGCAGTAGACTTATATACCGCTTCATAGGCCTTTCAGGCCTCTCTAAGCGGTTTACAGAGAGTCAGCATATTGCCCCCAACAATCTGGGTCCTCATTTTACCCACCTCGGAAGGATGGAAGGCTGAGTCAACCCTGAGCCGGTGAGATTTGAACCGCTGACCTGCTGATCTAGCAGTAGCCTGCAGTGCTGCATTTAACCACTGCGCCACCTTGGCTCTTATAACTACTGTGCTTTCTTTTGTGGTAATTTGTCCATAAATTGATCATTTTGAACTCATTCCTTGCAACCAGTGTTTCTTTTGCAAATTTAATTATAACATTGTCTCCACTAAAAAGGAGGAGAATCCTCTGTGCCATGTGTAATAACAATCTTTAAAAGTTTTTAAAAGCTGAATATTTCAGTAACCTTAATTTACCAAGCTATGATCAGCTCTACTATTTAACGTATTAATTATTCAAAACAAGTTTTGATGAAAGAATATTTATTTCTCAAATTTGGCTATTGTACTTATTTATCTAGTTATTTTATTTTCATTGTTGATTATATAAAAACTCTGTATTATATTTCCACAAAGCCCTGCTTATGACACAATAGTATTGCCCACTAAAGGCCCCTAAAATAAATTAGAAGTATAATACCTGCTTTCAAGATAATTGTTTTTTACATTTGTAAGCTTAAAAGCGCTAGGATTCTCTTCCGTCCCCCATGGTCCTCCATTAAAATAATGGCAAAGTAGGGACATCTGCAGGATCTTGCTGCTTTTGGGGAATGTCAAAAAGGAGTATTGCAGCATTGTGTTATAATTGCCACCCTTTTGGGGGGCAAATGTGAAATAAACATTTTTGGCAAGTATACCATATTTTTCAGAGTATAAGACACACCTTTTACCCTCAAAAAAGAGGGTGAAAATCTGGGTGCGTCTTATACACAGAATACAGCATTTTTGGCCTCCCAAAACCCTGATCCCTTTGCAAAAATAGCCATGCACAGCCTTTAGGAGACTTCCAGAGTGCTCCTGGGGACTGGGGAGGACAAAAATGAGCAAAAAAACAGATTGTTTTTTGCTTGTTCCCCCACCCCCAGCTCCCAGGAGTACTATATAAGTCTCCTAAAGGCTATGCATGCCTCTTTTTTGATGAAAATTGATCCGTTTTCGTGAAAAAATGGCCTTTTTTGCTCATTTGGGGGGGCAGCCCCCAGGAGCACTCTATCAGCCTCCATTTTCATGAAAAGCGGGCTGTTTTGGGGAGGTCTGCAGAATGCAAACCTTTTTTTTATTTGCCTCTTCAAAATCTTGGTGCGTCTTATACTCCAGTGCATCTTATACTCTGAAAAATACTGTAATTGTTAGCCATAAACGCCAGAAAATCTACAATGAATCCACCCTTTGATCACAGGAAATCTTGAAATACTATAGTCAATGTGAATAATTCTTCTAATTGAGGGAAGTAAAGATAAATCCAAACCAAAAGAAGAACCCAAGTAGAAAATATTTTTAAAAATTAATAATAAAGTAAATGCATGTAACAGAACTAAAGCTGCATGAATTTAAACTATATTAATGATCCTATTCTTATAGGAAGCAAAATCCTTCAGGTTAGGAAGGTTAGGAAGACTTAGAAATGACTAAACATTATGTAAATATTCTTTAAAATATGCTTTTCTAATCACATCTTATCCTAAAAACATATATTTCCAAGCAAGAAAAAATATTTTGAACTCATTGAAAAATATGGATGTGAAAAATGCAAACAGCAATGTTTTAATCTTAAATGTTATCAGGAAATGCACAACATATCTCTTCATATAAGATTTCACACAGATCAGATTCCTCAAGGATAGCTAAGCAATACAGACTTTGACCGCAAGTCAGAAGTTGGAAAGAGGCTAGCCCAGCATAGTTAGCAGAAGGAGTAGGCTTTCAACAAATGTCAAAACCAAATTATATGTGGTAGCACACATTTACTAAAAATATTGTTACAATAAGAACGTAAAACAAGCAAATTTATATATTAAGGTGATTCAAAGCTGAGGAAAGGGCATAGCTCAGTTTCAAAAAGTCCTATTCAATTTCCTGGTCCAGCTAAAATAGTCACAGTACTGTAGATGACAAGGAAGACAATCTGAAATCTTGAAAAACAGGTGCCAGTCATAACAAATTAGTCTTTCAACAAAATGCTGTCTTGCCATTTCCTTTGGCCCAGGCCTAGGGGTATAGGGAAAGTAATTTGAGAGATGTAGAAGATAGTTGCTGAGGCATGATTGAAATAAAAAAAAACTGTGCTGTGTAGATCATCTGACCAAGCATGAGACAACATTGTTAGCATTATATTAGTTTTGCCCAACTTTCACATTTTCCAAATATGCAAGCTTCAGTTTTCAATATTGTCAGCAATGTCTGAACTGGCTTGGGAATTTTGGAAACCAATATCCATACAATTGGAGGATGCCCAGGTTGGGAAATGCTGTCCTATATAATTTCCCAGTTTCCCAGACCTGGCATTCTCTGGATGCACCGAGAGTTGTAATTCCAACACATCTGGAAGGCACTAGCTTGCAAGGGCTGATGGAATCCATATGCAGATAGTTACAGGGGGGGGGGATTCAGAAAGGGGTAGAAACAATCATATGATTGTTTTCAGTGTGAACCAAATGTTGTGCCCTGTACATAACCTGTCACCAGGCTGGTTCTAATACAGACAAGTGTACAAACAGATTTTAAAACTAGCTAAGCCATTTCTTTCTGATACACTTGTTCCTCTAGGAGGAAATCTTTTGGAATGAAGGGGGACTTGTGACTCAATAGCAAGCTATAAGTGTGACATCCATAATTAATTTCTACTCGAGGTCCTAAAGAGCACAAGTACTCTTATGTAAGCTAAAGCCTTTGTATGAGCTGCCAGATTACAATGGTAAGGAAGAGTCAAAGAATCAAATTAGCACAGAAAGAGTTACATTGGTTTCTGTGCATGACTAAAATCCGAATTAACATGAAGCATCTGTTTTCTTAAAGATTTTCAGTTTTATTCTATCTTTGGGATGGCAGAGGCATTTTTAGTCTCAAGAAAAATACAGAATTGAGCCAGTGGGAAGGATTGCAGTCTGTGTTTTGTATAAACAATAAGGGGAACATGAACTGCCTGGGGCTCTTATTTCTTTTCTGTCCTTTCATACTACTTTACAGCTTACAAATAAATACACTGCCCATTATGGAGGAACAGCCAGTTGGCAGTGTTAGTTTGAAAGCCATCCACAGGCTACCTTGTAATCATTTCAGCTCAGCTGGAAAGACACTTATTTCCTTTGACTATTTCTGAAACATAAGTTCCTCTGCAGCTCTTTGGGGTTCTTCCTGATAGTTTCTATCCATGATCTCTCTCTTTGAGGTTCTTGTAGACTATGCAACCCATAATTTTTTGAACCCAAACAAGAGTTAAGAGTGATATTGCCAGCTGAAAGCTAATTAGCTGTAACTGAGACCAGTAAAGGATAAGCTAACCACTACATGGCATTCACAAAATAAAAGAATTTAAAAATGAAACAAACCGATTTAGCAACTCCTTTGAATCAGCATGTAGACATATGAGATTTTTCACTTCCTCCACACTGGCTTACAGATTGAAGAGCACCTGTTCTTTCACTTAGATCATGTGCCATTAAGTTTGTCATAAATCAAGATGTTCTTCATCCAGCTTTGCTATAGTTTCTTATTTTATTCACATAGCAAGCCAAAGGTAATAAAGATTTGTATTTACAGGTTTTTTTAAAAAAAATTAAAAACTTCATGGGTGCTTTTATCACTACTTGCTAAACTCAGAAACTTTTGGTTTTCTAGATGCGAAGGACCAAATAGGTAACTTCACTTTTTGTCAACGATGAATTAGAAGTTTCCAAATAATCTTCCCTTCCTAATGATACCATGTTTCCCCGAAAATACAACCTGTCCTGAAACTAAAACCTTGCCACATTTTTCGCATGGGCAAAAATATAAGCCCACCCCCGAAAATAAATTCCCTGGACAACCCCCCCACCTCTGGCCAGGCAGAACACCACTCACCGACATAGCGGCACCAAGCCACAGGAGCCGGGGGGAGAAAGGCGCTCACATTGCTTGCCACCTTCGGGATATCGCTAGGTTGGGGAGTGGCATTCTACCTGGCCGGAGTGGCGAGTTGCCCAGCTCTCCCTGCAGCAGCTGCTGCCACTGCCGCACTCCGAGCATAATGTCTTCTCCAGTTGCAAACTCCCAAAGTCGGCTGCCGAGTCTTCCAGTAGCAGCCACTCTAGGAGTGCGCTCTATGGTTGTGGGCTGGCTGGTGGAAGACTCTGTAAAAGAGTCTTCTGGACAGAGAGTCTTCCAGCAGCCAGCCCACAACAATAGAGTGTACTCCTACAGCGGCTGTTGCTGGAAGACTCGGCAGCCGAGTTTGGGAGTTTGGAACTGGAGAAGACATTATGCTCGGAGCACGACGGTGGCTGCTGCAGGGAGAGCTGGGCCCAGACATGTTGAGGCTGGGAGGCATGCCTGCTGGGGGCAGAACAGGCACTCGCGCAACCCCCTTCTCCAGTCTGGCAGAGCTCCATGCACTGACCTAGGAGGTATCCCTAATGTGCCAAGCCCTGGAAGCTGGGAGTGGGCAGAGTACCATGTGGCTTGGTGCCTTAGGAATACCCCCTAGGTCAGTGAATGGCGCTCTGCCCAGCTGGAGAGGGGGTTTGCCGGGCAGTTGCTCGTGAGCTTGGTCACCTAATGGCTGCTTTGCCCCTGAGGTGAGCCCGACTCTTTGGGAGCCAGTTCGTAAGGGGGCAGCCCCCCGGTAACCCCAAAACAATAAGCCCTCCCCTATAATAAGCCCAAGGCCATATTTTGTAAGTAAAAAGAAAATAAGACCCTGTTGTATTTTCAGGAAAACACGGTATATT